>NW_010414310.1:14653-24742 GCF_000710305.1 Buceros rhinoceros silvestris
CCTGACATCTATGTCACATTCACCCCATCCTGCACCTACGAGGGAGAAAACACGGTCATGATGCTGCAGACAGCCAGGTACGGTCGCTTCTGTCCATAGACACCCGTGCCTTGGCAGTATGATCTTTGTAGCTGAATGACGAGCAGAAGAATGTCACGTATCACCGGGAATTTGATCTCTAATGTTTATGTCCTTTGTCCTATTTTTGACAGAAAAATATATCCTACAACCCTTCTGTGCTACTTTGACCCTAGGCAAGATGACTTCTCTCCATCTAAACAACTCAGAAGTCAGAGTTGCTCTTTGTTGTCTCCATTTTCAGGTTCCTTTTCAAAAGCTACACCCAGGTTAGTTCTGGGCAGCGTGTTACTGGCATGGTGTCCTACCTTAACGATCTCCCCAGGCAACGCATTCAGCCGCAGCACGTGGCTGCTCGGACTGTGACCGTGCGGATCAACGACCCAGTCAGCTTGGTAGAGGCCTACAAAGCACGTGCTGCCCGGTGAGTCCACACTTACTAGACTGAGCCACGCACCAATAAAATCACGTGTCTTGGGACATGGTAGCGATTCGCTGCCCTGTTAATGTTAGGTTCTCAAGGTGTGGTTTGCAAAGCTTTGCTTGATGAGTTGATTTCAGGAAGTGACACACTTTACTGGGCTGGGTCAGTGGTAAGAGGTTTGAGGTCCCAAAAGGCTGCATACAGCCTACACTTTGCCTAGTTGCTCTGTTCCATTTTGAAATATCTTTTTCGTATTTAAATGTAAAGTATATTCGAGCATACAAATACCAATGTCGTTCAAACTGCTTGGAGATCTGTCTGGAGAGAAACAGTCCTGGTATTAAAGCCTGTTGTGAAGCAAGTGTGAGAGAGAGCAGATACCTACGTGTCAGTAAGTATTTAGGCACCACCTATGAATCTTCAGATGTGGTCTTACCCTCTGTAGCCGTGTTGTAGCTGCAGCAGTGATGATCGGGATTTTAGAGCCACAGCTGCTCACTCGAGGCATGGTATTCAGCTGTGGCACACGATCTCTGAGTTACTCTCTGTGTTAGACTGAAATTCATATGAATCCAGAGTACCTAATCTCGTTAGTGTGGTGTTACTGCATAACCTATTTTTCTTCCTTTTATGAAATAGCCTTGTAGAAGATGCAGCAAAAAATTTACAAGCTGAACTGAACCACTGGAAGAGCAAGGAGGATGCCTGGAACAGAACTTCTGTTGATCTTGTGCGAGCATCAGAGGTGAGTGATGTGCCTCATGAAGAAAAATACTCGCTGAGAGCTTCTCATCTCTTTGTGACCCTGGTTCACCTTCCTTCTGTTTCTCGTAGGCACACTGTCACTACGTGATAGTGAAGCTTTTCACAGCAAAGCTGTCTGAGGTCAGTAATGCAGCCGTCCGTGCTGTCCTGACTGACCTGTGTCTCCTGTACGCGCTGTATGGCATCAGTAAGAACACGGGTGACTTCTTGCAGGTTGGTGTCTTTCTCCAACACTTCAACTTTCTAGGGCCAGAGTCACTGCTTGCAGAGGTGTTCGAAATGCAGAGTTGCACAAATGCTTCAGCGCAGGGGCTTGGCTGTTGCCTTCCAGAAGGCCATTAGCAGTGCAGGGCTGATGGAAGGCCCTTGTCCGGTTTGCCTTGTCACCTGCCAGAAGCAGAGAGGATGGTAAATGGTAACGTGGCGTCTGTCGAGGTTAGCTTAAATGCTTTCCAGTTGGGGACAGGGTGTGTCGTGTTTAAAAACACGAGTTAATAAAGGAGGTGTAAGCTAGACATGGTCCGAGAGCTGCATGCATTTGTAAATTAGTGCACAAATGGGGGATGTTGTACTCCAAGCTGAACCTGTCCTTCAGAGAATGGGTTTAAATTCTCAGGCATCACTTCCCTTCTCCTTGTTTTTCCTTTGCGTTGCGAATGTAGTTGTGCAGCAGAGTTATATCTTGTCATCAGGCAGATGTGGTATGTTTTGTCTTCCCGTTTCCCTTTTTGGTGCTTACAAAAATCTTCCCTGAAACCAGGAAGAATTTAATATACCCATACGCGCATTCTTCAGGAAAGCTTGCTACTGAAGTTAACATGGAGACACTCTAAAGAATGAGTCTCCCATCAAAGATTAAACATCCAGGCAGTGTGGCAGGCTGTGCTCGCCGTCTCCTCTTGCATGTATGCTCTCACTAATTACCAGTGTGACCCCGATTCTGTGCGGTATGAACTGCTGCATTTGTTGGGGGTGGGGACCACAGGGGAAGGGAAGGTTCTTGCATACTCTTCTGATAATCTCTGTTTTTTTCAAGGCGGGTATTCTGACCAATGCCCAAATTACCCAAGTGAACCAGCGTGTGAAAGAGCTCTTAGCCATCATCCGTCCCAACGCAGTAGCACTGGTAGACTCCTTTGACTTCCATGACGTTCACCTGGGATCCGTGCTTGGCCGGTATGATGGCAACGTCTACGAGAACATGTTTGAGTGGGCAAAGAAGTCCCCACTCAACAAAACAGAGGTAAAGAAACTGGATTTCTTCATCTTTAGGTCACGTGTGTCCAAGGAAATAACCCAGTTTAGGGTTTTGGAATTCTGATGGAGTGATCTCAGCATATAACTGATGAAGGGGGGAGAAAAGTCACTAGTGGTAATGGACCAAGCCTAGCAGCCCACTTGTGCTCCTCTGCTTGCAGCATGCTTGCTGCAGTTACTCTCCTGCGTGTACCTCGTGTGCATCCCTGTGGGATACTTTTGAATTTCTTGGTTGAGGGAGGAAGTGTCTCGTCTAGAGAAGCAACTGAATAATCTCATTAAATGTAGAAGAAATTATTGCTTGCTGTTGATTCTGCTTAGCGGCAGTAGCTGTGAAAGCCTTACCTGTTTTCTGGGAGATCTTCCACTGCCTTCAGGCAGAAGTAGTGACTGGAGAAGAAAATTAACCGCTCTCCTGTAGTATGTATCTGCCTGAGGCTGTAGCTACAGCTGAGCTAGTAAAAGAAATTCAGCTGTGCAGAGCTGGTGTCCCTTTTCCATCAGCCAAACAGAAGTAAATCCTGTCTCGGTGGCCTTCGCTGCCTTTGTTTGACTGTCTCCTATGACTGGCTGCCAGAGACTGCAACTGTAGTTTAATCTCATCAGAAGTTGCTTAGTTTTTAGTGTATCTGAAGTCAGTGGGGCTTAGGAGCTTCATTACAGTCCCTTTAGGAGACCTCTGCCAGTTTTCTTCAAATTAAAATGCAAAAAAGTCATCTGTATGGATAGTAGATGTCTGGCATTCTTTTTTCCTACCAGAAAGGTAGTGAGGAAGCTGTTCTGGGTTATATCCTCGTCCTCTTTGTCAGAGACACTCAAACCCAGGACTTAGCCAGCTGTTCTTAAATCCTCAAGCTGCCTCTGATTCAAGTTTCCGCAGTATGAAATCACATGGCAACATGTAAAGAGCTAAAACGGTTTTAAAGCTCGGGCCTGACCTTGTTGTAACCACCGTCTTGTCCCCTTACAGGTTCATGAGTCTTTCCACAAACACCTCAAGCCGATGCAAGCCAAGCTGTGAACCTGCTGGTTTCAAAACACACGCTTCTCCTTGACCGGAAAACCGGCTGTTTGTGTCCTTTCTTCAGGCACCTAAATCAAACCTGTCAAATCCTGGTAGCTGTAGGACAGTGAATAATTGTAGCCTTCCTTTCCACTGTTAGAAATCACAGAGGTGTTTGGGGAGGGCACATAGGAATCGATGCCTGGTTTTAAAGTGCAATTATAATGGTAAAATTAACCGTTTAAAAATCTGGGAAAGCTTTATGGATTCCTACAAGGATTGCTTTTGTGAAGCTGCTAACTCGAGAGAAGTTACCGTCACCAGAGGGGTAGCAGGATTTTACTACTAAGTAGTTAACAGCCCTCAGGCAATAGTTTCTAATGAGCACCCCAAAAGCATCAAAGTCGTGAGTATTTTTTAAGATTAGCACCACCTCTCTCCTTGTTTGGCCAGTGTTTCTGCCATCTCAAGCCTGCTGCATAGTTTTGTGCACACAAATCCACATGGGGCTCTACTTCCCTCCTCTAGCTGGGAAGTCAATACCCCTCCTTCTCTGGAGCTCTGCTTCTCTCCTCTTCCCAGGAGACATCTTCACGTTTTCCAGCACATCTTCGCACTGCCCCGCAGAAGCTCCTGTTGCCTGTGTGCCACCTCCAACCCTGGCACCTTTCCTTTGATCGTAGGAAGTCAAAGGAGAATATAGCGATGCTGCTCAGCAGCAGTTGCCAGCTGGCTGCTGATCATAGGTGCTCCGCCCCTCTTGTCAGCATTTTTTAGCACTATCCCAAAGCACTTTACAACTGTTAACTCTGGTGGTGTGGTGTGAAAAACCACGTGTGCTGGTAGAAACAGCAAATTTGACCTGGAGTGATGAAGCCAGTGTTTGAGGGCAGAAATCCCTTGACCGAGGTCCTTGGGTCTTCAGTTTGTTCTGGGATGTTCTTCTGGTTTTTAAAGGCGTTCTTCAAGGAAACGACAATCCCAGCTGAAGCGTCCAGATTTTTTCCTACCCACACATTTCCAAGGAGCTTTCTCTGATTTGCTTAATTTTGCTTTTACATTGACTTGGGTCTTGCATGCTGCTGTCTGCATTTAACAAGTGAAAGATTGCACAGATCCTCCTGATGCCCAGCAAATTCAGTGCAACTACAGCTCAGCAAAATCATTGCTGATTTTTCAACACCAGTTGTCTGGTAACAAAGCCTCCTTTCACGCTAGTAAGAGCAACTGTGAGCTTGAAGTGGTCAAAAGCTTCAGCATAATCCCAACTCCTGCAGTTCTGAGGCACTGTCCGCGAAGCTGGTTCTCTGACAGCTGATGCCGGGTGAGTTTTCATGGAGGAGTTTTTCCTGGCACTAACAACGTCTGGGCTCCCTAGCAGTAGCCCTTTTTAAATAAAATAATCAAACTTGCATTGTGGGTGCTGAGTCTCTCGGGTTGAATGGACCTGCTGCTGTTCAGGGTGCCAGAGGAGTCGCAGGGCTCTGCCCTCCGTTTACTGATAGGGGTGCTGGAGGCGCAGGTTTGGAATGCAGGAACGAGAGCAGAAGGAGCTAACTGCGTACAGATTGAATAAATTACAACGTGTTTTCAGACCAAATGTCTGTTTTGCGTGCGTTGCCTTCAGTGGGCCTCATTTTAAGTAGGGGGTGAAGTATTCAAAAGACCTTGAATTACTTTATTCATCTTGCTTCCAGCCTGACCTTTCTGGCTTTGCTGGGCAGCGGTGTAGGGCCGCCAGCCCCGTCCCACAGCTGTCCTCAGCACTGCTGCTCGCAGCCACGGGGAAAAGGGAACAGGCAGACAGCAAAACTGCCTGCGGCACATCGCTTGGTGGTGCTGCGGATCAAAGGCCAGCAGAGGCTGATCCCTGCCCGCAGCAGAGATTTGGCCATTGGGTTTGGCAGCTGAACCTTTAAATCATAGACACTGTGTCTTTGAAATGGTTTCCCCTGCTTTTGTGGCGTGGGTGGTGATGGAACACCAAGTGCTGTGCTTCCTCGGTGATGATGTTGCACGCTTTTTACATATTGCTGTTGCTGCTGGTAATACCTGAACGCCACAACCCGTGACGACTTGCTGTGTCTTGCGGTCAGCAGACAGTGTTTGAGCTCTGTCTGGTGGCCCCGCGGCCGTGTTGGGACTCGCCCATCTTTGACAAAATGTGATCGTCCCATTTCCACAAGCGTTGAGTCCCTGTTGCTTGCGTAGAAGCGAATTCAGTGTCAAGTAATGATGCTTATAAGCTACACCCTTCTTGGGGACTGTGGAAACAAGCATGTGATGATGGTTTCCAGCCCACTGTGGACAATGGACTCTTACAAATGCTGCATTTTGGTGCAGGCTGTAGGTGGAGCCTGCGTTCCCACAGGGACCGCCAGCAGTGGTGGAGGGGTCCACAGCTTATAAAATCTTAAAGGCAGATGCTTCCCTAGGGATTTTCTGGAAGGAGCAGCTCCAGTACAAACGAAGAAGATGCTTGCCAGGAGAAGACACAAGCAGACAACAGTACCGCTCCTTCTTACAGTGTCACTGACAACCTTTACAACCTTTAAACGAAATGCAAAGAAAGGTAAGGTTGATGCTAGTTTTTACCTTTGCTTTAGTGACTTAGGCTCTGCATGGGTATTTTGGTCTTGCCCGGGACTTTGCCTTATATAGCAATGCTGCTTAGTCGCTCATACCAGGGAGTGGCCTCTTTATATTGCAGCTCCATACTGAAAAAGAACATACATGATTCCTTCTTCAGTAGTTGGGGGGGGTTGACTTGTTTCTTTATTAAAGGCTTTGAATCCTGCTTTGAAAAGGTGAGTGGCAATACCATGCAGCCCTTAATTTCCTGTTCTGACGCTTTTTGGATAAAGAGTTGGGGCTCCCGCAGTATGTGTGTCCAGAGTTCTGCTGTAAAGCTGATATGTGTCTGATGGGACTTACCTGGGACCTGTCTGGTAACATTTTGTTGCACTGCAACTGTACGTTTTATGCTAAGTACCTTGATTGGGTCACATAATTCCCTGGCTCAAATGTTGCCCACGTGTTTTCTTTTATCGTGGTACAAATATTAGTGTGTTTGAGACATAAGAATGGGGATGGGAAAATTTAAAAAATTTTAACGAGTTAAAATTTAACGAGTTCGTAGCTAGTGTTGAGGACTCGGATAAAACTGGTGCAGGCCTGTCTCATGTCTTCTGTGTGTTTGGGTTTTTAAAAAGTATATTTTAAATTCTTTAAGCTAAGGTTTTTTTCCTGTTTGGAGTGATTTTGGAAAAAAACATTAGATTCAATGATTAGGGAGAGTTTCTGTCTAGGAAGTAGGCTGCTCCGGTGCAAAGCTGTGAGACAGTAAATCTGCTGTTCTGTGTCTTGCTCCCCTTCCAAGGAAATGCCCTCTTTTGAGAAGTGGATACTGGCTGTAATGTGCACCCAGGAAATGTTGGCATCACCTCACAAAACTGCTCCTCAGATGTGGGAAAGAATGCCTGTGTATTTTTTGCTTTAGTGCTTTTCTGTTGCCAGGTGGAAAACTGGATGTTATAAAACGTTAATTGGATTTTCTTTGAAGTGTATTTAGTGATCCCTTCTGCCCTCAACTCATATGTACAAGACACATTGCTTGGTTTATATTCCTAAATTAATAGTAGAAAGGGTTAAGAATTATGACTTTGGTACCACTGATGTGGTGTTTTATTTATTTGTTTATTTTATTCCTCCCCCACAGCAAAAGCCTGGAGAAAAGCCTATCTGAGGTAAAACTCTAATTTTCTCACAGGACTTAAGAAATACGCTCTGTATAGCCGTGTCTTCCAGCTGCCCTGTAAGCTCCCTGCTGCTGCTCCCGAGGTTGTCGGGAATTCTGGCGTTGCCTGGTTGTGCAGAGCGCTGGGTAAGGGTTCTCTGCCGCAGCTGGGGAGAAGCTGAAAGCGTATGTGCTCTGCTCCTGCCCTCTCCGTGAACCGGTACCGTCTGAAGGTTCGAATGCAGGAAATGGTCTCTGGAAGCAGGAGGAGCATGGAAGTGTGCATGGGGAACAGTTTATCTGTTCAGCATCTTCGCAATTCTGCACGATGGTACAAGCTCAGGAAAGCATGTGAAGTTGATTGTGAGCAACCTCAAAACAGGAAGAGCACTGACCGTTTCTCTTCAGTCGGTTACGCTTTTTTACCCGTATCGGTGTGAATTTAGTCCTTGGTTGTTATTATTATACCTTTGAATTTTTGCCCCTTTGACGTCAACAATATTTTGAAGGACTCTGAATAGTATTTTAGGAATACAATTGTGAGGTTTAACTTTCTTTTGCTCTTACGTCTTAAGTGGATCAAATCAAGAAGGAACCAGGACCAGCCCCTGAAGCCGTTTCCTCCTCAAGCCAGAGGAAGCAGCAGCTGTTAAGAATGCCCAGCAGAGGCTGGTACCGAAGGACCCCTGGGAAACAGGTGAGACTGCAGTGAAGGGAGAAGCGGTTATACATCTGGATCAGTCCGTACCTGGAAAACGGGAGATTCTTGCTCCTCTTTCTTCGTATTTAAGCTCTTCCACTAAGACTGACGCTTCAGGGCCTGAGGTCCCTGTGCAGCACTTTCTGTAAAAACCTGTGGCGCAGAGGTTAATGTCAGGATGAGAGCTGCCTCAGAGAAGGCGTTTGCAGCCTTCATCTTCGCTTGGATCTTGGCTTCTGAGTATGGTTTTCACATGACGTGTTTTGCAGCCTCCTGAAATCTTTACAAACTTGCATCCCTTGTGTCTTGGTTTCCTATGTAAAAAGAAAAAAACTTTTGTGTATATATATATATTTTTAAAAAATCTGAATTCTTGGCAGATAACCCCCGGCTGCTGGAACGCCTTTCTTAGGTGCTTGCTTTGTTTGTAGGAGTTGTGTCATATATGCTGGCAGCACTTTTTTTCTTGGCTATCGAAAGATACTGTGTGCTGTTTTGAGGAAGAATAGTTCAGCTAAAGGATTTAGGGTGCCTGCTATAAACTGCTGTGCGTTTAGTGTGCTTGGGACACAGACAAAAGATTCGGTAACTGGAGACCCAGACCCATACAATTGGATGTCAGACTGCTGCCAGTCTGTAAGTGTCTTGGGCACGCGTTTTACTCAATGGCTGAGGTGGTCTTTTGTAATAGAAGGCTGGTGTTCTGTGGGAGATGTTTATGGTGGCACAAAACAGGCTAAAGTGTCTTGCTGTTTCACACTGTGAGGCTGTTTATGTCTCTCCTTTTTTCACTGTAACTCAAATATATCAATTACATTTCTTTCTCTGTGCTTCTAGCACTTTCTTACGGCATCTGATCACCTTGCTTAGTCATCTGCCCTTTAGGCGTGAGGAGGCAGGTGGCGGGAGAGGAGCACCGCTGACAGCTGAACACCGTGTGTCTAAGTACGTTGCTTACACAAACATTTATTTTTCCCCAGAAAAATTAGAAGTGACTATTGGTTTGGTTTTTTCACTGAAGTGATGGAGCAGTCCTGGAAACAATTTGTTTTCTTTTCACAGCTGTTACCTGCCTTTTTTGTAGTAAACTGCAGTAAGCAAGAAAAAGGTCTGCAGGCAGCAAACAAAACGCAGATGGGAAGGCAGGCTAAGACGTGCCTAGATAGCTGCGTCAAAGGGAGTGTGAGGCTGTGAGAAGCTCCCGTCGCAGTACCTGGTCAAACAGCTCTGGCTGGGGAGCTGCCGAGCCAGGGGAAGGCCTGTGTAGTTTTGTCCTGTAGTCCAAAGCTGTAACAATAAAGACGGAGACAAGCCAAGAGCTGTTCACCGTTGTCGCAGTTATTCAGATTCATATATCAGTGTACTTGAGTGTGGATTAGCTTTACTTCATACCGTGTGGGTCACCTTTGAAGAGCTGTTTCCCCAAACGTTGATAGAAGTAGACAATAAGCTGGTGTGAACTCTTAAATCAAGTGAAGATACAGAACAATTATTCTGGGAGGCTCAAAACAGGACAGAGCTCATTGTTCTGCACTGAGTAATTACAAATTAGTGTGAATACACTTAGAAGAAAAGGGTGTTGGTTCTTTTTTGTATTAAAGAAATTCTTCTGAAAGCAAGGAGCTCAAGGAGCGAATCTCTCCCTGCTCCTACCGTTGTTTTTCTGGCGTGTGCGTGTGTGGCTGCAGTAGCTCTACTGAGGCACGCGCTGAGGGCCGGCACCAAGGAGCATCAAGGAGCACCAAGGAGCGCGGTGTCCCAGTAACAGACGGAGGAGGCTCATCTATTCAATTCCCGGCCCTGAGCTTTTCCAAACATGCTTTTGAGCGGAATCACTCTGCTCCGTACCTCCGCTCACCAGTCATCCTTCAGTAAAGGGAACAAAGCAAAAGCCAGCCTTGAGCTGTTAACACAGATCCCCCTCGTGCTGAGCCGGGGCCCTCCTCGCTGCGTCCGCGGGGACGCGGAGATCGTGAACGGCTGGGGACAGCCCTGGGGCGGCTGATTGATCCTCCCCACGAGAGCCGCTCTGCATGCCCAGAGAGCAGGGCAGGGATGTCTCCGGGGGTCTCACAGCCCCCTGAGCTGTAACCCCAGGCAGCAGGGTGCTGTGTGCCCCCGCTGCT
>NW_010414311.1:0-8253 GCF_000710305.1 Buceros rhinoceros silvestris
CGGGGGTAGAGCATGCAGAGGACTGCCCTGCGCTGGCCGCGACCAGCTCCGCCCTGTGCCCAGTGCCGCGACGAGCAGCTTTAGCACTTCCAGCCCATTACTTTAAGTGGAAGAAGTGGGAGCAAGGCAGCGCCTGGAGCTGGCTGTTCTTTTCCCCAATGGACTCTCCACACATGCCACAGTACAGCTCCATCTCCTCCACACACTCGTGGAACTTCACTACGTGGTCACGCAGTTCTCGCTGCTGCCCCTTTGTGCGATAGATCCTTTCACACAGGCAGTGGAGCTTCAGCAGGCCGAGCTGCACATGAAGGGCAGAAACACAAGAAAAGTGAACAATGAGCTGAAGACAGGCCAGCACCAGGAGCAGAAACCACTACAGCCCCATCAGCCAGCCAGAGGAACACCAGCGCGGAAAGCAGCTGCCTGAGGGATAGGATCAGCCATAAGGACATCTCAGCGCTTCTTGCCATTAACCTACTTCTCTGTATCCTAAAAGGGGGACAGCCAGGTCTGAGCACTCTGCAGCCCTTTCATCGAGATGGTTTTCGTGAGCCAGCCATGACATAGACCGTGTTTCTCTTCCCCCTGCCACCGGCCAGCACACACTTCAGCTGCTGCTCAGAGCAGTTAACGCTTTTCAAGAAAAGACCCCTTATCCTCCAGCTCTCTGCTTGTTTCATACCCATTTTGACGGCTCCCCACTGCCCTTTGATTGTCCCACTGTGACCCCTCCCTCACATCCCAGACTTGCATGCTGGCAATCACCTGTGCGACTGCCCACCACTCAACACTATGGTGCACATCCCGAGCACCGGCTGGGTAATACAGACACATCAGTGAGGAATAACACGTCTGGATACTTTAACGCTTGGCTGCTTAAGCTGCCTGACAGAAGACTACGGACGGTGCTGAAGAGAAGCTGTAGGATCCTACCTTGTACCCTAGTCCCTCTGCCAGCTCCTGTGCCTTTTCAATGCTTTCCAGAGCCTGTGGATGGAGAGCACAGTCGTCAGTTCTCGCTCTGACACACCGAACCTGGACTCGTATGAATGCCCTATGGGAATTATGAACTGAAAGAGGTGAAGAAGGACACAGCAGACGCTGGATAAACAAGCATCACTGCACCCCTGGAGATGTGAGACAGCTGTCTGGCAGATCTCCCTCCCCTCCCAAAAGTTCATCCGTAAGAAAAGTCTGGGTTCTAAAAGACCACAAATAACCAAAGAGCTACATTTCTGTTCCCGCCACACGGTGCCAAGTCGGGGTATGATGCTGGCAGAGGCTGATGTTCCCAAGCAGAAAGAGCACAGACTTCTTTAAACTCGGTCACACATGCTCATCGGGGCTGGGATGAGGCACAGGCAACAGGAGCCTTTCCCCCATCCTACCTACAGGCTCAGTAATTGTTGGGCAACTCCCAATTTCACTTGTACAAGGGGGGAGGAAAGCGATCAGCACCACCAGCAGGCCCTGCCCCTCCCTCTTCTCCCTGCTGTGTGCACAGCCACTTTATCGTCCTTACGCGCGGCGTGAGGTAGGAGCGTGCTGCTATCCATCCTCATCAGGCTGAAGGACAGCACTGAGCATAGCAGCTGTGATGCCAAATGAGTCCCTGCTTTCCCCGGCTGCCACAGTGCTCCTCACTGTTCTGATCAGCAGTCTCTCTTTTCCAGAACTGTGGAGATCTGCTTCAGATTTGTCCGAGGGGAAGCAGAGGTCTCCCTTCTGATGCAGTACTTTTCAGGAGGAACATGATAAAATTTCTACCCTATAAGTTGGCATGACTATTCTTCCAGGAGAAGAGGACCCAATGAGATGAAAGCATGCGCTTTGAATGCAAAGGTGGTGGTGTTAGAACTGTGGTGGCAGCAACAGCTGGAGATAAGGACCTTGTAAAAGAGCGGAGCGGGAGCTGAAAGCTGGCAGGTAGAACTCCACTGAGAGCTGCGCCTAGAAGAGCGGCTGCCTACTGAAACCCCCTGAAATTAATGACCAGGACTAAGAATCAGAGTGAAGCTCGTGGGCGGGGGAGGAGATGCTGAGAAGTCCAGGGGACAGGAATTTGAGACTGCACAGGGGTTTGGACAAGCAGGCTGTGACAGTCCTTTCTGACAGACACGTAATTGATTCCCTAATATCTGGGGTGAGTTGTCTGAGCTAAAATTCTTCGTGTCTCCTATGGGTGATGGGCGAATCTTCGCCATATCTACACCCAAACCAGCTTCCTGGTGTGGCACTGTTGTTCTGCAGGTTGTTCTGCACTAGTTCAAGGCCAGCCTCCGAGGAGCTCATTCTGCAGCCCAGTACTGTTCCTGCAGTGCAGTCTGCTGCGCCTGGTGCCAGCTGGATGTCAACACCCATACGCTGCCGGAGCATCTTCAAAACTAGTGACGTCACCCCCTGGTACTCTATTGTCTCGTCATCTGTTCCCAAATGATTTTCTGCTTTCGTTTCCCCATTTCACGTCTTGGTTCATACACCTGCAAATATTCTCTAGGATATTGATGCCACATCTGTCTGTAAAGCACGGGGTGGAGCTGTCGAGCTGTCACATCATCGCTATCACAACGAACTTAGTCACAGCTAGGAAGTAGGTAGCGGAACCTATTTCAGAGCACAGGCTGGTTGCCTGTAATGGCAGGAGCTGGTTTCTCAGTGTAGTGCTTAAAGTCATCAGGACTGACTAATGAGACCATTCCCTCGTTAGAATCTGACTCAGAATGGATGATAGTTAGTGACAAATTCCTGGCTGAATTCCGGGGACCATTTGGAGAAGCATAACTGCACAAGCAACAGACCCTGTTGGTAGAACCAAGGGGTGCAGATCTCTGCTGCACTTTGATGGGCGTATGGTTCGGGACAAGATTGCGTGCTCTGATCTGGTCTAACAAAATTCTGTAGAAAGAGGTTTGCAGCTGACCTTGTCCAGCTCCTTCTGGGTCATCCAGCACTTGGTCATGCCCAGAAGCACCTGGACCAGGCCCAGGCGGTTTCCAATCTCTGTCATGATGCTCATGGAGGAATCGTACCGAGGAAAGGCTGTCTGCAGAAGCAGGGAGGAAAACAGGTTTTGCTACAGGCTGCGTTTCACACCCTCTCCCTTTCTGGCACGAAAGAGCTGTACCTGCACGTCTTTGCGACTGCGGTGGATATCTGCAAAGCACAGCAGACACAGTGCTTGCAGGGGCCGGTCACCATGCTGCAGGGCAATCTTCATGGACTCCTGGAAGAAATTGTCTGTGGTCAGTAAAAGAGCCTGTTGAGGACAGTGGAGCTGGGACTGTGCACCCCAGCCACTGAAGGTCAGCTTCAAAGAAATAGCACTATCTTTTTAAAACAAGTGAAATCCTGTTCACGAGTTCCCGACCAAGGGCCGTGCATAGACCCAAACCCTTGTGGCCTCCTGGGCTACCGAAACCACAGCTCCGAGACTGGGAGGCAGCAGGAGCATTGGGAGTTGAGCGTGGGTGCGATGGCACCTCTCTTCCTCCCAGTGCTGTGGGCAAGATCCCCTGGCAGAGCCCTCTGGCAGCTCTGCCACTGCCCGCGCCCGGTACCTCGCAGCAGTCCATAGCATCTGCCAGGCGCCCCAGCTTCCGATAGGCCACTGCCATGTGGTACTGGCTCATCGCACGGTACTTCAGGCTCCAGCCCTTCCCATAGTCATTCACCAGCTCAGCTGCTTTACATGGGAAGAACAAGGCTTTCTCGTAGTCCTGTAAGGCCGACGAGCAGAGAGACAGCAATTACAGCAAAAACAAAGCAAAAAGAACAGGGGAAACCCTGCCTTTTCTTATTTACTAATGCTGCAGCAGCTAGCAGGCGTCTGAGCACCTTTCAACTGCTGCTGCTGCCCCTCTGCCACTTGCTGCTTTTTACTAGTTGTGTGGGATTGCCATGGGCCGAATTTGTATTGCTCTCTGGGTTGAGGACACCGGGGCAGTGACAAAGCAAGTGAATTTTATAAAGCAGGCCATCAGCTTTACTCTGCAGGAACCATTCGCCCTCCTCTGTATCAAAGGCTGAAGACTTTCTCTGCTCTTACATCATCCCTGCTTTTAACATCTGTGTGGAGCTCTCGTGTTCCCCACATGGTGAGCCAGCATCTCCAAGAGGGTGCTTGTCCATCACGGCAGGAAACAGGAGCAAAGCATCACGGCCTCACCAAATCCATGATAGGTAATAATTTAATGTACTTTCATATTTAAGCATCTTTCTGCATTAAAACGGCTTTAAAAAGAAATCTTATTCTACAAGAAGTACATAAAAGTGTTACCTAAATATGTAAAACCACTCCCAAGCAAGTTACATGAGACTGCAGAAATGAAAAAGGTCTTGTATTTTTTAGGTCTCCAAGATGCACAAAGGAAACCACAGCTTTTAAAATTCCCCTTCTCCCTACTTATTTCACACCTTAAAAGGATCCAGCACAATGTTCTGTTCTGTATTTTTGGTATTATGAGGGAAGTCTACTGGTGGTTTTCAGCACTTCAGTTGGGAGGTCTTCCAATAGTGACAACATTCAAGAGGAAAATGTGAGGAAAACCTATTTGCTGCTGTTTGTAATAGAAGTGAGAACTGGCACGTCACCCCTCCCTCACCTCCCACCTGGTTTTGCTCCTATCAATAGCGGTGTGCCTGCGGCAGGGGTGGGAGCAGAGAGTCCATGACCCCTGGCTGCCAGGCCTGCGTGCAGACGGGACCTCCTCTGACCGATCTCCTCCTCTGACCGATCTCCTCCAACGCCAAGTTTGATCTTTAAGCACGCGTGAATGCTCACACTGCTTCACGGCGCAGTGTAAAACGTGACGCTAATCCTCCCATCCGTACCGTGATGGAGGGTGTGCCGGGGTGATTTTACAAAGAAGAGGCTCTAGCTCACAAAGGCGCTCTCAGTGCTTCTCTTTCTACAGCAAAGAAATAAGCTGAAATTCACACCCTTCCCGATTGCTTCACCCTTCCATCCCTTTGGTTACTGCACCTTTATCTGGGCGTAGAAGTTCCCGAGGCTGCAGCAGACTCGGCACTCCAGCATCTTGTCATCGTTGTTGTGTGCGTAGCGTAAGGCTTTCTCAAAGCACTCCAAAGCCTTCTGGAAGGTGCTGAGGCCCAGGAAGGCATTGCCCATGCTGAGGCTCACCTGCCCGTTCAGCTGCCGGCCCACGGTGGTTCCCTGCATGTTCAGGCAGGTCTTACAATATGAGATGGTTTTCTGGAATTCACAGAGTTTCTCGTTGCTGCGAGCCAGGTTTAGGTAGCTCTCTGTAAGGTAATCTGGGTCTTCCAGCTCCCGAGCGGTGTCAATCTGGACCACTGCAAACTTCAAGGAGAAAAGGCAGTGTTTATGAAGCGCGCGACTGATTCAAATACAGCTCAACACCCACCGCGTGGTGCCCTGTACAGGAGAAGTGGCTCGTCCCTGAGCAGGACAGAGGAATCCAGCGGCACTGAGAAGCATCGCATGCCCTTAGCAGTTACCTGGTGGTTTAGGAGCCTGTGAGCAGCCTGGAGAAACCTCTCCCTCTCTGCACGCAGTTCTGGGGCAAGAAAGGTGAACCTGGCGGGCAGTTCCTGGGGAAAAGCTGTTAAGCAGCCCCAGGAGAAACAGGCAAAGCAGGAAATATCTGACACAACGCAGCTCAGTTTTCTTTCACTCGGTTTAACTTACTCCACTTTCTCTGCAATTCTTACACGACTGAAGCACTCTATTAATAAAGGAAAGCAAGCTACTTCCTTCATCAAATTTTACTAACCAATGGCAGTCTGGAGAGATTTTGTTCTATAACCTTCAGGATTCATTGCGTACAGCTTTCCTGAATAACCTGAAGTCTCTTTCTCCTGGACTGCAGCCTCTTGCAAGCAGCGTCTCTGGGGTTCTGCCGCGAACCAGGTGCGCTGCTGGCTCGAGTTAACACCGGCGGCAGAGGTAAATACGTCACAATTTTCATCAGCGATTATAAAGCACCAACTGCTTCCTTTTTGTCAAGTGGCAACACGAGTAGTTTAAGGTACTAGAACATTTTACATTCTTCACAAAATAAAACCACCACTGGGATTCGCCTTTGCTTGGGCCCGCCTGTTCTCGGCTGCCTTGGCGCTTCAGGAGAGATGCTGGGTGGACCCAGTGACGTGCATTAGCTCACGCTTCCCCACATTCCCTTACCTCTGTGCAAGTTCTGCATTATTTCTGGACTGCCACAGCCTCTTTCCTTGGTGTGAAGTAATTTTTCTCTCCAAAGAGGTTGAGCATCATAAAAATCATCTAAAATCACGGTTAATTTCACACCTGTGGTTCTAACCCCTCTTCTGTTATTTCCTCTCTCAATGGTTTATTGCTAAAGATCTTCCTCTGTCTTTCATCACTTGCTGTATAAAATCTTCAGTTTGACTGAAGCTATTTTTCCTTCCTAATACTGGGAAGAACTAAAATTCTCCTTCTCTGATCCCACTTTCTGTTCTTCTCCCAGGTAACAATTTAAGGTTTGGGTATACTGAGCCTTTGCCCGTTTCTCGTCTTCCATGAAGCCTTCAGGTAGCCACATCTTTCCTCTTTTGCTTCTCCCTTCCCCAGTCAGCCTGTTGTTTCTGCCTGTCTAATTCCACATCACTTATGAGAACCGGGTTTCTTCAAATGTTTTCCAAGTGTATTAATACCCCTCTTCTTCCTTGGGGTTTTAAGACAGGGCTTTGACATGTGCATGGGTTTACTAGGAGGATGTGCTCCCCCCTCGCTCTCCCCTGAAGCTTCCAAAAGCTTCTCAGTGAAATGTGGGCACCCCCTTCATGTTTCGTGCTACATGCTGAACGATTACCAGTCTAGTAAGAGGCAACCAAAAACATCAGGACAGGAATATCAAGGCTCTTTAGCAAGACCCTATTTCAGGCTGGGATCATTTCTTAAGACTATTACAACATCCTCTTGCCTTGTCTTCCAGATATTCTGAGTCACTGCCCAAATGCTGCCTGCTGCTCTCTCTGTGCATCCTCCGATACGTCTCTGATTCACACATCAGGTTATTTGTTCATTTAATCAAACACATTTATCCTCATGCTCTTGAAATGTAACTTCAGCTTCTTTTTAGCACTCTTCCATCAAGCCCACATCCTTCCTTCTTCTGTGCTGTCTGGAACAACTGGGAGCCCCTGTCTGACCTCAACTGTCAGACTTCTGGAATGTGTCTCAGCACCCCCCACCAAAAAAGCATCCTCTTTCCCCTTGCAAACAGATAACAAAAAACAATCCAAGAGCTATGTTAGGTATTAGACAGCAGCTGAACAACAAGAGAACAGACATGTCTCCACAAGACTGCTGCTTGTTCTACAGAATCCACTGGGAGGTCTCTTTTTACAGTGACACACACAGGGAAAGCAGCTTTAAGTGGAGCAAAGGCCCTGTTTTCATACCTTTTCTTGAGCCTGATAGCATGGTGTGCCTGTACGTGGGCAACAAATCAAGAAAGGTCCCCACGATTAACTGGAGAACCTCAATAACCTGGGAATCCCCAGGGTCCAGACCCAGTGAGAAGTGGTAGTCTGCGTGGGCTGGAGGTACTGGTCCTCACAGCGATTACGGCAGCCCGCAGCATGCACTCAACAGCTGCTACGTTCTGCTATACACAAAATAACCCCCATTCCCCATCCTCATCTCCAGTCGCTCTCCACAGCAGGTGTGACACAGCAGCACGCATTCATCTCCGGTTCGCCTTACCTTCAGCATATCTTTGTATCTGCCCATCTCCGCGTGAGCAGTGATGAGGCAACCCAGGACCCGGAACCTGCCAGCAGGATCCGCAGACTTCTCCAAAACCCTCATCCAGACTCGCAGGGCCTTTTCGGTCTGATTGGACTGGTAGAGATGGAGCCCTTTCTCTATCTGCTGCTTTGTCTGGTCCTGACCCATCTCCCATGCATTAAGAAGCCTCATACACTGCCCTCTCAGGACAGCGAGAAGGAAGCTCTCGGAAGAGACCTCCACATGAACTGTGTGCTCAGGAGGGTTGGAGCTGTGAAAGCCCAGCGATGTCACAGGGCCAGGGCTGTGGTAAGCGACGGCAAGAAGTGGCTGCTCAGCACTGAAGACAGAATCCCAAACCCACTGTCCTGCTTGCTAGGACTCCATCAGTGCGTTCGCCTGTCCAATCCCATGAACAAAGCGCAAAAGCACCACAGAGAGAGGAGGAGAAGGTTCTCAAGCAGCAGGAGCGAAACTCAACCCGGGCAGCCCGTGCTGGTCTCCCCGCCATTGGCTGC
>NW_010414311.1:8391-18093 GCF_000710305.1 Buceros rhinoceros silvestris
CCTCCCAGGAAGCCCAGCCATGCTCCCCCGCTCCCAAGGTCACAGCGAGTCAACTGCCGCCCCTGCCCGCCAGCGCGCGGCTTAGCAACACCCCCGGGAGAGACAATTGGTGCGGGCACAGGGATGCCTCAGTTGTCTCTCTGGGCCCTGATGGTTGCGGGCTGGCTGGGAGGCAGCAGCCCCAGCCAGGACAGCAGCTTTTGGAACAGCACAGGCCTCAGGAAGTAAGGAATGAACTGGAGCCACGTACTGTGCAGTACGGTACTTCCAACACCGCGGGTTTCAAACAGCCAGCTCTGTCCCAGATTTGCTGCAGATATGGCACCAACTCCTTAACTGCAGGGACAACTAGGAGCTAAGCATCCTGAAAAACTCTGTTTACGACTGACTGTTGCTCACTGCCATCGGGTATCTGTGACAGTCCTCCAGGAGTTTTCAGCAGCAGTTGTCAAAGACACTGCTGAAGTTCTGCACCCAGAACTTGGTGATCTTTTATGATGGTTGACAATAATGACCCAAAGCAACAGATTTCTGCACCCTCTGCTTGCATAATAGAATTGTTAGCCCAACTGGAAAGCAGCTTTAACTCTCCAACACACTTCCTCTAGGAGTCAAGCCTCATAACCCGTTGATGTGCTGCTTTTTTAACGAGCCCTGTCCTATTGGATATCTATAAGATAGATATCTATCTATAAGATAGATATCCAATCTATCCGTCATAAGAAGAGGTACCAAACTGGGAGAGGGGGAGGAATGCCCCAGGGAAGTCTAACGTTTTTCAGATACAGAAGTCCCAGACACCTGTCTTGGAATCCTTTCACAGGTTAAAGAGCATAAACGGCCAGTCAGAGTTTTAACCACAGGCCCACATGCAGAAGCAGGCATGTCTCCAGCTGCCTCCCTGCTTCGGAGTGAATCTGGTGTCAGTTCTTCCCCAGCAGAATCATCTCTCAGGCCACCCACTCAGATAAAAACCTATCCTAGCAAAATAAGGGCTAGAGCCACCAAGGTCAGATCAGTCATTCTGAAACCACAGAAACAGACTCCGATATGGAACACACCACTCTGAGCCCAGTGCAGCTGACACGGCAAACGGGCAGAAGCACCGAGACGCTGAGTACCTGCGCTGCCTCGAGAAAGTAACGGCAGAGCAGTTCCACGGCTCAGGATAGCTCTAGTGTGCACAAGATTCAGGTATGGCTTCTGCAGGACATGATCCACAGTCTCTTCTCCGGAGCCGCAGATCAGTAATCCCGCGAGGTGCGTGGGAAGACCAAACTGGGCAATCTCACCTGTCGCGCAGTGGAGCAACACACGCAGCGTAGCTCATCGTGCAGTCACTTCTTCAGAGTGACCATGCTGAGCTGCTTGTCCTCCTCCCACAGCCCTTCAAACTGCGTCCCTGGTGGCTCCTGGCCACGTGAAGACAGCAGAACACAGCTGGTAAAGTCAGGAAGATTGGAGACTGGAGTCAAAAGGCAGTGAAAGGTGCTGGTGAACGCGAGAGGAGAAAAGTTCTCCTAGAACATTCAACATCAGGACATCATCTATGGGTTTATGTATTTCTTACTGATCAATGTAACAACTCTTGTGAAATACTGATTATTTTCAGAGATTAATACTCTGGCTCTTCTTTGTAGTTTAACTGAATACCAATTGGCAGCGGCCTTTAAAGAAAAAAACCCTTCAAAAAATAAACAGCCACCTACCCAGAGGAGCCTTGACTAAGACCAGGCAAACCAACTTTTTGCAAAAGCAGGAATCTTCCATCCTGCCTAAACAACCCCTTTTTCTGGTTAAATTGTTTCTCTCCATCCCTCACCTCAGGCATATCTGAACCGAAATCTCCACGGCCCCCCTTTCCCCAACAGCTGCTGGGCCGCGGCAGGCTCCCAGCACCCTCCGCAGCAGGTGGCTCGGCGCCTCGCCCCGCAGTTGGAGTGCTGCAGGGAGAGGAATGCAGCGCGAATCCCGATGCTCCCACTGCTCTCAGATTTACCATCGTGTAGGAAGTAACGGGGTGAAACAGAGTGCGCCAGCTCACAGAGGAAAAGGACACACAGCTGCCCGGAGCTTGCCTGCAGCCTCCAAGATGCGAGACAGCAGAAGGAAGGAGTAACACCGCTGCGTCTGAGGAGCTTTCAGAAACATCACAGCAAAGTTGTCGCCATTGTGCTTCTTTCCTTCTGAGAGGCGCGACAGTAATGTCAAACTCAGGGTAAGTTTCTAAACAAGATATATTTTACCTACACCAAAAGTTTACTGTTTTTTCAACTCACTTTATTTCAGATGATTAACAGGTTAGTTCTAAAAGCAAGGCAGGTAAACCTTCACCTGTCACGAAGCCTGAGCTGGTTAAGGAATCCCAACCCCTCTGGGGTTTACCTGTACAGCGTGTCCAGGACCAGGAGCATTAGGCACTGCTGACACCGTCGTGCTGCAGAACCAGGACAGGCTCAGCAAGCTCGGCTGTGCTCCTCGAAGGGGTAAGGAGGCAGTGGGGTACAGGGCTCATCAGAGCGGTGTAAGCTGGTGCCTCTCCAGTCCCACACTTGGCCACGCACCCGTGCTGTTCCCAAACAGCCAAAGTGTGGGGCTATGCCTGCTGTTTAGCCCTGAAACACCACGAAGCACAGCGTGTGTTCAGACAGGTGGCCTCGCAGCACCGGTTCAGTCAGGCTGGATAGGCCTGCACCTCACCACGCAGCAGATCACGTAGCTGCCTTACAGAAGGGCTGAGAATCTTGGGTATCTGATGTCTAAAGAGGACCTGACTGCCAGATGATACAAAACAAAGGGCAAAAACCTTCTCCATTTCTACTCAAAGTAGCTCATCGACGTAGAAGTGAAACTCTAGGGCTATACTGTACATCCAGAACAAGTGGTATTGGGCCATGGAAATTTTTGTGGCTCACAGCTAAGAAACTGGGAGACTGTTCTCTCATCTCGCCACACTTGGACCCCAAAAGACCCTCAAGTTTCAGACACAAATACGACACACAAGGACTCTTCTCAAACAGTTTAATAGCAAATAAACAAAGGAAGGTACCACACTTGGCATATACAAAATGACTTGTTGTCGGTGTGTCTGTGCAATTAAAACAGCTTTAAGTTGCCCTTTGGGACAAAAAGAAAAAAAACAAACAAAACCACACACACACACACACACAAAAGGAAGAAAATTCCTTTAACACATACTCGCTCGTTCCAAACTTGTAACACATCTTTTCATTTTTAAATCCACTACACAAACTCTGCGATCAGATCAGAAAAGCAACATGTGCTCCTCTTCTTTTCAAACCATTAAAGTAAAATCCGTAATTCTCTACAGAGTACAACACAATTTCACACAAAAAGACATTTTGTTTTGCAAATCAAAACAAGAAAAAAAGGAACAGCTCAAACAAGGTAAAGAAAATAATTTCTACGACTGAACCACGACTTCGAGTTGATTAAATCCTGATACTGCAGAACAGACTCTACATTTGGTCATAGTGGCAATTTGTTTTCTTGTCACATTGTGAATCACTTTACATTGTTTTCTAGTAGAAAAGGCAAAAAACTGTACAAAACCCCTAGTGTTAAATACAATGTGTGTACCAATAAAAAAGCCCACAGGTTTGTCTCCAAAATGTAAATTTTCTTTTTTAAATTATTCACAAAAAGCAGCCAAAAATCAGAAAGGCAGCTGCTGCTTCACTGTCTCAAATCCATTAAAACCACCACAGAACAATTAAAACAACCAAAGGAAGAAAAGGAAAGGAGAAAGGAAAGAAACATCCGACGTTTGGTATTTTGGTTTTCTTCAGATATTTTTCCACAGGTTTCCCCAGAGTTCCTAATGGAACAAGATGCGTGTGTACAGAAACGTACTGGGAGTTCCTCACCCCGCTGCCGGGTACCAGTGCCCCCCACTGACATGCAGCCCTGTGCATTCGGACTGTGGCACCCACAGCAGCCAGCCCCCAGCCACCGAGTCTCCATCCCTTCTCCACCCAGCCCCACGCTTCGCCCCCGGTGCGTGGCCCACATCCAGACACGTCCTGCCTTTCCAGCAGAGCCAGGGCTGCTTATGCGCCTCGAGCCATTGTCTGTCGAGAACACAGCGTCCTCAGCCAACTCGGGAGCAGAGGAGAAGAAAAACTCTTTTGCTACTTTGCATTATCCCAAACACCGGACAAAAGTGAGATTTCTATCCAATTAGACACGATGCCTTTTCTCAGCAAAACCCCTTCTCTGGGGATTTCATTTCACATTATTTTCTACTGTTAAGACCCCTAACACTAGCCTGCTTCTTCTCCTGACTGAAATGTCATCACAGTGTACACTCTTCAGGTGCCTTCGTCTAGAAGCTACGTCCCTACCTGTGCAGATAGTATGTGGGGTAGGGAGAAGCTGCAACCTCTTCAGGTTCATCCTGCAAGCCAGAGAAACTGCGTAGCTCATTACCCAATAAAAACTAAACAAAAACTAAAAAATCTCCGTAGAGATTCCCCAGCAAAGGCCCTTGAGGAGAGAGCTGGGGGCGGTACCCTGTTCAGGTAACAGCTCCAGAGGCTGTTGTATTGTGCTTGTCACTTGGGAAAAGAGCCAGCAGTTGCAGGGCCAGGTTTACAAATGCTTTCTCTGGGATATTTCAAACGCTGCATTTCAAAAGCTTAACCTAGATCTTTCCAGGATCCTGCCACCAAGGCCTGACCGATGGTATTGAAACTGGGGCTGGACTTCACACAAATGTGCCCTGAATTATACAAAATGTTCATAATGAGTGTTTCAAAGGAGCCCTAGCTGCAGGTAGCTTTGGAAATGAAAATGCTGTGAAGTTCCCCCACCTTCCTGCTCCCCGGCTATCCCCTCCCTCCCAACCCTCCACTACGGAACAGCGTGGCCCAGGAGCTCTGACAGCACTGGGGAGGGGTAAGGGCCGGGCGCTCTGTCAGGCAGACAGTCTAAGTGCACAGGCAGGTGCCCTCAGGTGGCTTCTGATCAGATATTTGTCACACCAAACCCACCAATTTGAAGGATACCTTTGAAACCCATTAAATTGCTCAGTTTTTGCACAAACTATAGAAAACAGAGAGGTGAAGGTGATATATATACGAGAGTGTGAAGAAAACAGCAGGAAACATGCAAAACATCTCTGGGCACTATCTTAGTTTGAAAGATTAAAACAAAAACATCACATTTTGCTGAGGAGATTGTAGTTACAAAGAAACCAAGCATGCTGGAGCTTAACAGAATACAACATCAACTTTGATCAAATTTTCACTGCAGACTGATAATCACACAGGGAAGCAGCAGGAAAAAAATAAAAATAATAATAATAAAAAAATCAATAAATGCCAGGGCAAAAACATAGCTACAATCAGAAGAAAATGTAGTTCAAGTGTTTTCTGCTGATGTCACTCAAGTCATAAGTTTGAACTCATAAAAACACATGCTGTCTCCTCAAGCACAGAACCAGATCAGCAAAATGTGACTAGGAAGTCTCCTGAAAGATTGAGTCACACCGTATAACTGACTTTTTCTTCGAAACTGTGTTTTTAAAACTAAGCACACAGGAAAAACTAAGCCTAGAAAGTGATTGGCTGTATGTTCACAGAAATACAAATACTCCACACGGTATGCTAGCAAGGCTGCTCTGAAGACAATTACAAAGAATCAGATTCACAAAATCAAGTGGTTATCTTACGAAGGTCTAGAAAAATAGAAATTCTTTTATATTCAAATGCAAGTTTAAATATTCCCCTTCAGCAGTCTTTCTAGCAAAACCAATTTGGCAGCACAAAAAAAAAAAAAGAAAGAAACAAACGTAATAAAAATACACATCAGCATCAAAGGTCAACACAAGGTCAAAGGTGAGAGTTCAAGCATCAGAGAAGCTGAAGAGACAAGGATTTGGACGATGTACTTGAACGCCACATCGACATGCTTTAGGCACAACGATGAACAAACGGCAGGAATCTAGAAAAAAAACAAACCAGAAAGAGGGAGACCCACTGAGTTACACAGAGCAGTACATTCAACACGGAGAGAGAGAACAAGAATGGCACTGTACGAGACCTCCTGGGGAAGGGAGCTGACAGGGAAGGGCAGCACATGCCAACGATGGACGAGTAAAAGTCGAAGTACACGAAGGACACTGAGTAAACATCCAACTGCCAGAAACCGCATGGAAGCAGGGCCAGGGTCTCCCTGGCAAGCCCCAGTCTGTGGAGCACTCACAGCCTGCGTGTGTTCGCCTTGCCCACGCCCAGCGCCGCCCCGAGCTCTGCTCAGGAGAGCAGAGCGAGCTCCCTCCCCAGGAGACTGACTCCAAACATGGCTCCAGGGCTGACGTCTGCCCACGGGGACTGAGACCATGAGAGACAAGACAGAGGACACAGGGGATTCGCAGGTGGTTTGACAGCTGAGACTTCTCTTGCATCCTAACATGGGAAGCTCTTAGGCAGTGGTAGCCCAGGAAATCCATGTTCTTTCCTTCAGCTACAGTCCCTTCTCATTCCCTAGGAGCCCTTGGAACCAGGGGTGGGTGATTTGAAACAGGGGGAAATAAAAGGAAAAAAAAAAAAAAAGAGAGAGATTATACAAGACAAAAAACTCCACACATTAGAGAAGAATTCTTTAAGACTTGACTGCAAGTTAAGACTTGTCCTAGCTGAGCACTTTTCACACATCAGATCCTCATGGGGATTTTCTGTTTCCAACCTCTTACGTGAGCAGCCCCCAGCTCCCTGACTTTGTGAGGAGGGGACTCTGGGCTCTGAGAAGCTCTACAGTCACTGTTGCCAGTTTGATGAGTAGAAAAAAATGTGTTTCCTGAAGCTTTCTTGAACAGTTTATAAATAAAATCATTCTGACATCAAGTGATATAAATACTTTTGTCTCTTTCCTCAGCCTGTAAGCTGCAAGAGAGAAGGAACATTTTGGGAAGGATGTGGGAGGTAGGGGAGAGAGGAAGCAAGTTTCTCCTTTTCTCTTTCTCCCTCCCCACCCACCCCCAGTCCCCAACTGCCCCGTATCTCCTGCTTGTGGCCTCATTCTTCAGCACATCTCAAAGCCGCTGGTTAGAGACTAGAGCAAGGTGAGACTCGCATATGATCTTGGAGCATTTATAGCACATTTGAGAAGAGCAAGCACTGCATTCTAGTTCCAAAGCAAGAAGCAGCACATTGTCCACTAAACCTGCAACACTGCACTTACTGGAACTGCTGAGATTACTTTGCTCTTCATGCTTCCCCGTTCAGGGAGCGGACTCAGCACGGTATTTAAACCAGCTCCAGCTAATGGTACAATGCAACTCTTGCAGTTCCTTCTGCACGTCTGGGAACACTCCAGACAGTCTGCAGACAGCTGTAAGGTTTCAGTCCTAAAGGGAAATTCATCCCGAACTGAGGCATGAGAAACAACAAAAGGCATGAAATCAGGTGATGTCTAAGCATGCACCGTAGAAATTCTGTGTGTGATTTGTTTGGGTTTTTTTTTATTTAGAGATTTTTCAAGTATTTCACTCCACAATTTTAAGGGGAAAGACTGTTTCATTAAAGCCCCGAGGAAGGACTGGCCTGTAAGAGCAAAGCCATGAGATGCTGGGTAAGAACTTAATGATTTGGTGAAAGTTACTCCAGTTTCTCCTTGTTTTATTCTCACAGCTGAGATAATTCCACCTTCTGTGTTTTCTATTTTGTGGTAGGTATGATCAGGGATAGGCAACATCCTTGTGTTTAAAGGTTTGCAACAAGAAGCTCTGGAGCATTTTATCTGTTCACAGTTGCTCTCTTCACATGCAGTTTCCTTGATCCAAGTTGCTGTTAGGTATTTTCAGACGAAAGAGGAACAATTTCATTCTGCTTGGCTATTCTCCCCTAACTCACAGCCATGAGACAAGAAGCAGCACTTCAGTTAATTTTATCACGCAAGGAGAATCCATCAACTGAACACCAACGGCCACACAGCATGAGAAACGTTTTCCTAATACATTTGCCAGTGAGCATTTTTCTGAGGTGCCTATTTTCCACACAGCAGCGCCCAGAGCCAGTAAACTGCCTCACCACTGAAACACAGAGAGACATTCACCACTGCTGCCTCAGGTACTTCTGAAAAGTTCCGATCCTCACTCTGCTTAGGATTAAAATTTAATCACTGGGTATCAAAGGTAGTTTCTAATAATGCAAGCTTTGTATTACCAGAAGAAAAAACTGACCTACAAAGAGATAGCCTGCTCTGGACTGTTCATGATCTAGGGGCCTGACGAGTCCTTCGCTCTAGTACTTGACACTAAAGTAGCATCAGACTAAGGCTTCAGCTGTTCATAATATGGCACATCTGGTCAAACCAAACGTCTTGGGAGGAAAAAAGAAAATATCTATGAAGTAGACCATTTCCATCTTGCTTTTAAATATATGTAAGTACTTCCTGGTGGCACATGTAACATGGAATTCCACTTCATTTTCTTAGAGAAAATTCAGATTCTTTGGTTTATGAGCATACAGAATACTTTGTCCGTTTGGTTACTTAAGCCAATCCTTCTGCAGTTTGTTTCAACTCACCCAACTCCTATCCTGCTATCCAGGAAATAAAGCATTTGAACCTGATTTGATTTGCACTTACATAATAGGCATTAAAACTAAAATTTGAAAGCCCCAAGTCCCCCAAATCCCAGACTTTCCTGCCAATGAGGAAGAAAACTGGCTTAAGACTGGAAGGCAAGAAAAGCCTAAATCTCCAGAGTCAGCAGCAGCCACCAGACAGACACAGAAATGCCAACTTTATCTGATCAGTTTTGTTATCAGAAAAACATCTGCCCAGATGAAAAACTTGACACATTTATTACTTTGGCAACACATACATCGATACACCAAGAAGGGAAATCTGAAACAACCACACAAAATGGGCAACATCTTCAGCTGGTGCAAACAGAGGCAGCTCTGCTGTGGAGAGCAGGACTGCTCAGATTCACACCACCTGAGGACCACACCTTTCAAAACCTAACCTGCATAGAGTCTTCTCTGTTTGGCAATACTTAGAGTTATGCCAGTAAGGCACAAGAGCTAGCCCCAGCCAGGCGTCTTCGGGTGAGTATGTCTGGGAGGAGACACTGATCAAACTGCGCCACGGTGTAAACTGGTGAATCTCCTAAAGCCAACAAGAGCTGCACCCATTTGCGACAATGACAAGCTTGATCTGTAAGTCACAGTACTGAGGACACACTACAGGATGCAGAAACTAAAATAGCTGATTTTGAGCAACTGAAATGACTAGTAAAGAAGCCAGAGCATCAGGTTAAAAGAAAAACAGGACACAGGTCTCGGATAGTAGAGTGGGATAGAGTGCAAAAAAAGGTAAGAGTGACTGTAGAGACCCCAGAGCACAGTGCTCTCCTCCACTGGTTCACAGCCTTCGTCTTCCCTGTTTAGCAGTTGTAGGGCTGCAAACAGGCCACTGAAAATCAGTAGTTTCAACCATGCACATCATTATGTGTGTAGAACAATCACATTCAGGATTCTACAAAACCCTGGCCTCTTTTTCCAGTGAAATAATTTAGGTAATAAATATTCTCCACCCTGGAGCGGTATAAAACTTCTATAAAAATAGAAACAACATTCTTGGTTACAGCAGGTTACACTTGGAGCAGTTGCTCCCAACTACGGTGTTTTTTTCTTCTGTTTTTTTTCTTTTTTTTTTGAAAAGTATATTATTTAT
>NW_010414312.1:0-17462 GCF_000710305.1 Buceros rhinoceros silvestris
CAATGCATGTGTCCTTTGCAGACCATACCTAAACAGTGACATGGAGGCACATGTTGCTTGGTATCTTTCCTTGACTTTCAGCCTCTTGGTGGGATAAAATTCACTCAAGTTCTTCATAGCCACTTACCTTCAATTGTCAAAATTCCAGTCTTTCCTGATGGTTTGCAACACTTAAGCATACGTATAACAGACCATTATTTTGTGGTAATTAAGTGGTGATGACAGTCTGCGCCAGCTTTGTGCTGGCTAGTCTTAGCAAAAGCCAAAGGAATTTTCTGGCTTTTAAGGAAAGAGGAATGTTTAAGGCACAGTGCAGTAACAATACCAGCTGCAGAGGTAGCTGATTTTCTCTGTGATGTCTCAGCTTGCTTCCTTTTCAGAAAGAAATTAAAAAAAAAGGCAAGAGGGGAACACAAAGCTCAGCAGATCTTCTGGTACCGCAGTTGCTCCCTGTACATGGACAAGACATGATTATATTGTTTTGCTCTACTAATGCAGAAGGCGTTTGATGGTTTATAATAATGGTTTTTATTTTGAAATTACAGAAATCAGCTTAATGCTGTGAGTGCAATAGGAAAATTAACCTTCTATTGTCAGGAGGAAATTTGTTGTTGCTCTTGCTTAGTCCCTGTTTCTCGGTGATGCTCACAGACAAGGATACAGCCCACAGGAGTGCATGCACGTTCTGTGGTGACAGCAGCATGTAAGGCTGGGGAGGAAGGGCTGCATCCAGCGTCATGCTCAGGAAGGAAGGAGTGGTGAGCCACGTACAACTTTTAGCAAAACAAGAATCAAGAAGCTGGAAAGAAGAATTCAGTAAAGATTACTTCAGAAAGTAGTGGCATGTGATCTAAGGTCACAACACATTTACCTTTTTCACTTCAGTTTTCTTCCAAAACCATCTTGTATTTGTCTTTTCTTCACATCTGTGTAATGGCGTACAGCTACAGGGCTAGCTCATTCACATTTTGCTATCTCATTGTCTTTGGCAAATATGTCTGAAGGGGCTGCAGGGCTGAAAAGGACTCCTCAGTGAAAGTCGTTGTGACAAAGTAACATAAATGAGAAGGATCTTGCACACGTGAATGTACTTGGAAGATGCATTGTTTTGGCAAGCTGTAACGCGGCTTCAGCTGCCCGAGCTGACTGGGGAAGCTTTCCATGTCGTTTGCCTTCTGTATTTTCTCTTTTCTTTGAGATGCCCAAGTTTATTCTCACTTCTGATTTCAGAATGATTCAGAAGCACCCTGGAGACGTTCTAGCTAATTCTTCAGCTTCCAGTCAGTGAGAGAGAAATTGTGCTTGCAGCGTAAATTGCTAGTGTAGATTGCTCTCTGCAAAGTTCTCTCCCACTTGCATTGTTGTGCTTCGGATCTAAGGCACAGCGGTGGGTGCTCTATTGTAGGCTTCTAAACTTCCTGTCGTAGTCCATATTTTGCCTAATTGGTTTTTGAGGGAGTGTATTGATTTCAGTATAGAACGACAGTGACCTTTATATGCCGCTGTGCGTTACGTCACATTGAGATGGCTCCACTGAGTCCCCATAGCCCTGACCCCACATCCAGCTTGTGAATTGGGAGCTGCATGTTTTAAAACCCTCCATGTTTACTCTTCATGGGTTTGAGGGCTGGAGGGGAGGACTCAGATACTTACATGTTCAGTAGCCTTCTACCATTTGCATTGCTCAGAAGCTCTTCCCATTTTTTATGGCTTAGAACTATTCACTATTCCTTTCCTTGCCGGACTGTAACCAATTCCATTGGTATCACCATAGTTCAAGCTAGCAAGAAAATTTTTAATTTATGTTGATTTCTCTATGGTACAAAATACATTCAGAGAATTGATGGGATCATATTTAAAATTCCACAACTGAGGGTTGTAGGATTTTAAATCCTAATAGTAAAATTGCTAGGCTTTTACTCTAGCAATTTTGAGAGTAGTTTAGCTCAAGTGAAATACAGTGTGGGACAATGTTTCCACTTCTGCTCTGAGCTTAGTGGAAATGACCTGGGAATATCAAGGGCTGAATAACTCCTGACAAAACAACTGGCTCTTCTGTTGAAGAGGAACTGGCAAAATCTGGCATTTCTCAAGGCCAGTTTTGTTACCTGACATTCTGCCAAAAAGGATCTGTGAGTGATGAGGTTAAGGGCTCATTCAATGGCTGTGAAATCAGCGTCGAACAGCCACAGGGAATGCCAGGCCATGTTCAATCCTTTGCCTGGAGTCTCCTAATATTAGGATTACTCTTGTCAGACGGAGCAAAGGCTTCCACTGGCCTAGGCAAGCAGGATGAGTAACACAAAACAACTCACTACAAAGCACAGGGATAGTGATGCAATGGCAGAAGCTGCTGGTGAGCCTTAGCTAACCTTTAAAGCCTCTATATCTTGATTTTCTTTTGTCTGAATCCTTCTTTCTCTAATGAAGAAAAACTAGTTAAGACTATGTCAAAAGCCTTTTCTGAATCCTGGACAAAACAGCAGTCAACTAATTTAATCTGGCAAGTAATTGTTAAAACTCAGACAACAGCATAAGCAGAACAAAATTTTCCGAGTACTGACTTTGTGATTTAGCGGCTACAGTAGAGAAATTGTTCTACCTAATAGCAATGACTTTATCCAAAACAGCGATTATAACAGTTTTAAAAGGTTTCTTCTGCAGGTCACCACTTTGCCTGATGGCCAGGTTAATTTGATCACACTTGTTATTTGAATTTCATTTCATAAGAGGATGATGATAAGGCCTCCATAATTGCAAGGATTGTAAACATGCAACTGATACTCCATTCAGCATTTTTTCAGTGTGCCTTCAACCGTACAGTCGTGATTGCTCTAAGAGTGCTTATACTCTTTGCAGTACAATGAGTCTTTGCACACCTTCAGCTGTCTGTATCCCATCTGGACCAACAGAGGTTGTCAAGGATGCTGAGTTACAAGCAGACTGGATCCCAAAGCAAGTAACATCCTGTGGAGAAGCAGAATATGTTAGTTATACAAAAGTCTGGGCCGTTATTTAAGAGACAGCAAAGGTTGGATTGTCATTTGATGGTGCAGACATAACACTGTGACTCAGCAATGTACAAAAAGTTGGATTTCCTATCTGCACTGCACAGGTAAGGTAACAATTGCCATACGTGTAGATGTGTCTTGACTAGTTTTCCTCTGAAGGAGTTGCAGTGAGAAACTCCGGGCTCGATATTCTCTCTGTAGTAGAGGCTTATGTGGTCATGGCTTGCCCAGTATGGGTCACTGGACAGAAGCCGTCCCAGGAGAACCTGCAGACTGATGTTGCAACACAAACACTGCATGTATTGGTGTGTGGGTTTTATCTGCTTGGTGTAGTTATCTCTGTAAGGTCTGATGTGTAGCTAGGATGAGCTGCGGTGGTTACTGGTTTCATAGCAGTGACTGGCAGTGCTAGTTTTTCTGTATATGTGTATAACTCTTCAAACTGTGCTGACTATTGTTTGATAAAGACGGCATGTTGTTTTCTTATCTGTCCAGTTCCCTCCCTGGTGATCAGATTATTGGAGCAAATAGGCAAAGCATGTGCTTATACATGTACTGACTGTCATAAAATTGACACCTAAAAAAGTCAGCTTAAGATACGGGCACAAATATAACACACGTACATACAAGCAAATATACTGAAGAATTCCCTACAGGCTATAGCATGCAGGACAATAATAGTCTTACTCTAATCCATTTGGCCTCTAGAAGCCAAAACTAAGAAGTCTTGAAAACTGGGTAAAGAGTCATGATGTGATGTGGTCTCCTTGGTTCACTAAAGCAAAAGCAGCTTGTCATTTTGAGGAGAAAAAAGCAAGCAAAGAGTGAGGCAACTTCGGGGTGAAGCTTTGTCTTTTTCCATTAGCTGAATCTCACTCTGGCTTATACATTCATAACAATCAGAATTTTACTTGAACTCCACCCACAGAAAAATCTGCTGAGGACAGTGGGAAATAACAAATGGATTGAGACAAGTAATAAACAAGGTGTAATGCATTTATTCTGGATTCATCCATCCCACCTACTCACACACCTAAAGCACATATCACCGCAGTAGCTTAGCATCGTGTCTTATCCCTGGCATGTTCACGTGTACGTATTTCTGTTCTGTGAAAAAAATGAGGCAAATTACACTGTTTCTTTACTTTTCATATATGTTATATGTTATTTATTGATCTTTTTTTGCTCTTACCTCTGAGAAGTATTTCAAATCATCTTGACATCTCATCTATACACAATATTAGGAAATTTTGCATTTCCACTGGCTTTACAACCCAGCGAAAACTTTTTTTTTAAATCAGTGCATTGTTGCAAATTTCTGTCATAAAAGACAGTATTATTGCCCATGCAAGCTGAGGTTTTGCTTCCTGAAATGAGGAGCTGCTCATATCCCTGTGGAGGCATTTGTGCAGGGTCAAAGGTTAATTTAGATTTTTCTGCGACTGATCCCATTATAAAGTTAATTTGCACAATGATGCTACCCATCCTAGCAAGGAGACTGGCCAAAGGTGTCAGCAGGAGGACTGATGGAGAGACCAGGACCAGTTCTGAAGTCTAGCTAAGTGGGCTGAATAAATGCTTTGGTTCAGGATGGAGGAGTGAGTGGTCACACCACTGCCTGCATATGCCGCTCCTCTGGTGTTCACGTGCTGCCTCATCCAGTGCGAAACTGGAGTGGGTCTGTGTTTTGCCACATACGTTTTTTGTGATGCAGGAGAGGGAAGATGGTTTTACAGACCCTGAAAGAGGCACAGTCAAATCAGCATCTTAGCAATACTTCCAGTCTTTTACCCTAACACGTGCTTAGAGACTTCACCATCATGTTTCTGAGACCGTATGAAGTGTACATGAAGGCTGCCTTTCTCCTACGTACCTCCAAGTTTCCCTGTCTCCCCAAAGAATGTCACAGAAAAACTGATGTCCTATAAATGGCTTATTTTTGGGAGTGATCAATGCTTTGTGGCTTGTTTTAGTGTTTCATCCTTTCTCGCTTTGCCTGGCACGCAGAGCAAAATGAATACCTCCAGTATCAGTTTTATACAAATGTCATGGTTTGGGGTAAAACTAAGCAACCAACGGAGCTCTTGAGTACTTGGTGCCCAGAGCAGGGTCTTGGGGCACTCTGTCACGGTCATTCTGGCTGCTTGCCCCACATGCTGTGGCCGCAAGATTGATTAAAGTCCACTGAAGTCTGTGGACAGTTTCAGGATGATTTTGGATGAGATATCAGGCCCTTGGAGAGCAGGACTCTGGCCTTGTCCAGCTGGCTCCAGATTGGGCTCTGGGTTGCCTGATGGAGAGATAAACCTCACTGTCCTGTGTGAGGAGAGGATGTGAAAGCAATGCTAGTTCCTACTTCTTGTCAGGCAGGTGAGAAACAAAATTTAAAGGAGCTGCACAAGGGGCTGGAGACCTTGTGGTAAAAAAAAAAAAAAATTTAAAAAAAGAGACAGAGAGAGAGAGATATTCAAGCTCTGGGTGTGATGGAGTTTTGGGGAACTGAAATTTCCTAAGGCAGTTCATCATTTCAATGGCAAATAGCAGGACCTGGTTTTTTAGAGAGGAGGAAGGAGACAGGCTGCTCAGCACTGCAGGAAAGCTAGTGCCTTGTCTGATGTCTCGCAGTAAGACACAAGAAAGAGAAGTCGGTAGAGGCTTATTTTTCAGCTGATCACCAGTGAGCAGACAGGTCATTTCTAATTAGTAGCTGTCAAACCGAGTTAACCTGACCAGCGTGGGAGGTATTATGTCGGAAACCAGGCTGTCATTCAGGGCTTTAATTTTCTGGGCCAACTACAAGGCTCTCCTCTCTTCTGGTACCCTTTCCAGACCCTTCAATGCACTAAGAGAAAATGGGTCTTTGCATATGAGCACGTAGAATTGCCCTGACTGTGGCCCACCTCTGTCTGAGGGTAACTGTGCCCAGGGTGGGCTTCCTGGCCCAACGCTTGGCATGGGCAGGTCCTGCTCTGTACAGCCCCTTGTCGTGTAGTGCTTCATGTTTATGCATATTGAGAAGTGAGAGGCAAAACGCAATCCTTTATGTATTCTGTAGGTGTAGGGAGGTAATTTTTTATTTTGACTCTTCAGCAGTGTTCGGTGGAAGTGACAGGAGTTGGTAGCTGAGATGACTGCATTTCAGAAGTGAGACTAAAAAATGCTATGTATTCTCAGTGTAGTGGTTTTCCTATTTTTTAAGTGTCTAACATTGTATAAAATTTCACTGATAGAAATTCTTGATAAGGTATTAAAAAAAAAAAGCCTGAAGTAAGATTAGCAATGTGCACCTTTTAAGAAATGAACAATACTCTTGTTGTTTTCATCCCCATCTCCATTATCGATTTGTGTCTTTAAAGGGGTGTAACCTTTCTTGGATAACTTCTTCTACTCTCTTTTAGTTAGCTGAAAAGACTCACTTTTATTTTGCCTGTATTGCAGTCTCCTATGCACTGTTAAAGCAAGCCAGTAGCAAACCCAGAGTTTTAAAGAACTGGATTGTGATTCAGCTTATTGCAGCCTAGGCTATCAGAGTTGACTGGTAATCTTGCTGAAGAGTAGGCCTGCAGGTTATTAAAGGAAAAAAAAATTAGTTTCTGAAAATATATCAACAAAAATTTCTTCATGCTTGAACAGTCACATACCCATAACCTTATTTATCAAACTGGCTCCAGGGAATAGCACAACCTTCAGCATGCTATAGTACAGTGAACTGTGCCTGTTGGCAGAGCAATCTTGACTGATAATTCCCATCTTCCAGCCTGCCTTAACCTATCTGTTCAAATTGACTTCCCCCAACTACAGCACCCAAGGAGGCACCTTCTACTGCAAGGTCCAGTTGTCAGAGGTCAGTCCATTTAGACCATTCCTCAGCATTAGGGCAAGTCTGGGAGGCCTTGCATTTATGGAACCCATACATGTCCATTTCAATGCAAATATCAGAAATGGGTCCGTGCTGTTAAACGTATATGAAGAATTCCTTTAACTGGAAGATGCTTGAAATCTTTTATGGCAATGAGTTTATTCTAAACTGAAATCTTATCTTCATTTTTTTCCTATTTCTTGCCCTTACAAACACTTAGAGTAAAATTGTTATCAAACCAAAAACTAGCTATGAACTGCCATTATTTTTATTGGGTTTTTTTTTTTCTCCCCCCTCAATTAATAGCGATTAACACACTGACGGTGAGGCTTACAAATTATCTCAACTCTGTCTGGGCTTCCACACAGTCTAGCTGAGGTGTGGTGTGGACTGCAAGGCACGGTGGCAAGCCACACCTTAACATAATCAGGGAGCTGTGCTTGCTGTCTCTCAAGGAGGAGCTGTTCTCTGGCATTAGGGGAAGAAAATGAACCCAAAGATGACAGGCTGGCTGCTCACAGTATGAGTCAAGGTTATGAAGAATAATTCTTGATAAGTGTGGCCCAGACCTTGCTGAAATCGTGAGGATTTCAGTGGCCTTTAGGCCTCGTTAGTAAAGTTAGTCTTAAGTTCTAAAGATGGCTTGTCTAATTTGGTACCAGAAGGTGTATGAAGTTTACCTTCTGTGGGTGTCTGAAATGGGAACACAAAGAAAAGAACAACTGTTAAACATTGATCATTGACTCTTCAGACTGAGGATTTTATAAGTTTAGTGATACACCTTCCCAATTCATACGTAGTCATACAAAGAAATATTCAGTGAGTGATATTCTTCTCTCCCATATGTCTTCTGCTGAACACACAAAATTTAAGTGTCAAACAATTGGACTTTTGCTCCCTTAAGTGTAAAACCTTTAATGCAAACTGAACTACAGAATGGTTGCTGATTTCTTGTCAAATCTACTAGTAATTGATTATACCGGGTAAAGCGCGGCACATCATCTATCAGCTCTCTGCAAGGGGGAATGATCTGATTCTTTTGATCATTGATAGGGGTGTATTAGGTCTCAAAATGAATCCAGCTCCAGAAGAGAACAGTTGCTCCTGACTGAACATTGGTATGTATAGGAAGATCATAAATGTGAAATACAGGGCTGCAGCACAAAAATATTTGAAAAACCAAAATCTTGGGTTTAGTCTCAGCTTGATTTATCTTTGTGCTGCAGGCAGGAGAGCTGTCCCCAGTGGCAATGTTCTTTAGTGGCTTACATGGCCTCTGCACTGGTGAAAGTGTTGTCCTTGAAATCACCGAGGAATATCTTTATTTCTGTTTCAGCTTGAGGTTATCATTATAGTGCATTTTAAAGATACATTTAATTCCCAGTTCATACATGGAAGTCATACAAATTATTGATTTTTAGCCCAGATCATTAAGAATTTTTACACAGGCTGTGGCTACTCAGATAAAAGAGGTTCTATTAAAAGCTTAACAAAGGTTAATTTTGGCATATAATTAACTCATCAGCTAATGAGCTAAAGACAACTTTATAATTTAATTGCTACATCTGGTAAAAAGTTCAAAGAGGAAAAACAACAGCTTTCAACATCTAAGTGCTTAGAGTAGTAGCTGTGCTTATTCCCTCACCCCAAGGAAGGTTAAAATCCAGGCCCTCTTACAAATCCCTTTTCTTTGTGTTTCTCATTTCTTTCTTCAGCCTGCTTATGGGAACAATTCCTTCACCCTTGGCTTGCTGTATCCATTCTCATATGTTGTGGGGTAGCATTTAAAATGAAGATGAGTGATGAATTCATAAGCAAATTTCTGGAAGTATTCAAATCAAGGGGGTGGGTAACAGCCTGGTGGAAGATGACACTACCCACTTTCTCCCTCCTCGTGACACCTCTTCAGGCCCCAAGATTATTCAGTACCCGCTGGAAGAGCTTGGTCTTGTCTGTTCCAGTCAGACAAGAGGAATTGTTGCATTCCCACTTGCTGTTATGAAGTAATACGCTGTATGGCAGTCTTCCTCTTGCATAAAGTCAGCCTACCTGCAGCTAAAAATTAAATCTAGATGTTCAGTTAATATTTGAAGCTAATGGAAAAATAATTAGTGGGGCAGATGCTCAGTTGCTGTGTCTTGTACAATTGCTTGTTTTGGGCCTTGGGTTGCCATCAAGCAGAAGGGTCTCGGCAGCAGCGCTGGTTGTCTGCTTCTTTGGGGTCCTCCTGGTTTTCTACACAGCTCATGCAGACTGAACCTGGAGTTGCCTGTGGTGCTGAATGGTGCAGAACAAAGAATTTGGTGGTACTTCAGTGGAAGGTGGGATTGGATAAGGCTCAGCAAGGAAGGAAAAACTGGGTGAGAGTGAAGTGGAAAACCCCAAAGCTAAAGATAAAGAGCAGTTGTGGGGCTGAGAGGGTGGGGAAGCAGCAGCTGAGGTCTGTCCGTCTTCAATGGAAAGGTGAATATTTAAAGGCTGAATGATCAGGCCACAGTTTGTGATGGGGTTTGAAATTCAGCAGAAGATCTTCTAACCTTTTTCCTTATACTTCCTTCATATGATGAGAAACTTTCCTGCAAACAGGTGCCCTGACAATGACAAACTGAACCCTCATTAAAACAAAGAAAGGTTAAGGGGAAAAAATAACCTATTTAAAATGAGGTAATTCACCAGTCTTTGAGCTGTAAATTGACAATAGGATTTATATAAATCCATAATTGTATCTCTTTTACCTGCAGTTAGGCTAGTTAATGATGAAAAAAGTATACAGCCTATCGTGAGGTTTTAATGAGGATTCTTTTTGCAGAGTTAAAAAAATCCACCAAATTAAATTCTGCCAATTTACTCCATTGCAAATTGAGCGCCACCCTGCGTGCAGAAAAATCATCAAGTAGCTTAAATCAGTTACAGCTAAATGTGTAAGTCAGCGTGTGCTTTAGCCTTTAGTCATGAAGAATATATTAGATTTTAAAAATAAATGGCTTTCTGCTGAGTCTTCATTGCAATGGCTTTCTGACTTTTAATTAAATTTTCAGTACTTGTGGGTGCTTCTTCATGTACTTTGTCCACAGAATTCACAGCATCTCTATCGTTATATGCGGTGGAAAACCAGATTGGAGATTATTAAGCTTGTTCATTCCTTTGTTACTCACTAGTACAATACCTAGATAATTTTTTTTTTCTCGTAAGATAAGAGCAAAGCATTTATTCTGTAATGATACTGTAATAAGAATGAAGCCAGAATACATAACCTGAACATGATTAGCAGTAGCTTGTAGCTCATTACATCTTGCTCATTAGACACTTCTTGTCTTTTTCATTGGTGTTAAATGAACTTAGTGTAAATTAATAAGTACAGGTTCATGTCATTTGGAAGAAGCTCTTAAGGAAAAGGAGAAACAGTGGGCATTGCTGGTCTTATTGAGGAGTTCTGTTGCCTGTAGTTGTTGGAGGGAGCAGCTGCTCCTTGTGGGATGGCAGGAGCAGTCCCCACGAGGCTGGATATTGCCTTTTCCAACTTGTGGTTTGCACTTGTGGTTTGAGGTGAGGGATGACTTCACATAAACAATTACTCATTGGGAGGGAGGAAAAGAGGCGTAATGCTTGCTGGCTGTTTCCTGCACCTATGGGACCCTGGTAACAGGTTTGGCCATGGGGTTGCTGGCCTTGCAGAGCATGCCTGGCCACAGGGCAGGCTTGCCCGCTTCTCTGCTTCGGTCCTGCCTCCCTGCTTGTGTGAGGCTTCCTGAGAGCCAGGGAGCCTGTGTACTGGCCCACTGCCCCAGGGGGGCAGGTCTGGAGCAGTGGGAACGTGCTGGCTCCATGGCTCTGGAACACCCTGGAGTGCTCCACCCAAAGTGGTGTACCTCACCTGGCCTGTGGGCTGCCAGCCTTCCCTCTCCACCCATTCCCTCTGTGTCTGTGGGCTTTGAGTTGAAAAATTGCCCTTAAGGGGAGTCAAAATGTGTGATTTTGAAAACGGTGGCTGTGAGGAGAGCAGCCCTTTCTCATTGTTCACCCAGTTGGAATTTAATCCAGCCTGTCCTCTCACAGGTGTGGGTGAGGGCAGGCTGGTGCCACCCTTGTCTGTCTCCCCCTGCCCCCAGAGCTGAAAACTAGGGATGCCCCTCTGTCCTGAGGTCTCTTTTAGGCCCCTGTCCCACTTGCTGCGGTGGGCTGCTGCGAGCAGCACGTGCTGCTAGGGGTTAAGGGCACAGCCACGGGCAAACTGAGCTTCGTCACCTTCTGCCAAAATATGTGGGAACAAGGGCAGAGTTCATGTCGCGAGCTCTGCCTGCAGGCACACATCCATAGTGGAGCTGTGTGGGTGACAGCCTGCACAGGACAACTGTCTGTGTGTCTCTGAGAGGGACACAGAGTCATGAAAATGCGACAGGAGGATGCAAAGCTTTAAGAAATATTCTTAGCTCCCCCCTTCCCATCAGTGCTCATTGAGTATAACAAAAATGAATGTGGCTGGGCAGTGGTGGACCTATCATGCAGCTAATTTCAAGTGTCTCATCACCAATTCTCCCCATGCGTATCTCTTCCCTTTACCTGATGGACAAAGATTGACTCTCAGACCTGGGCCCTCTTCCTCCTCTCTCAGCATCACTTCCAGCATATCAGTTTTCCATTTGTCAGCATCTGTCACTTTAAAGGGTATGGCCTGGATCACTTACTGCCTGTGTGGTTATTTTGTCCGCAGCCTGTGTGTCAGTCCTGGAGGTTAGCATCCCCCCCACCCCCATTTGTTTTATTATGGAAGAGCTAAGAGCCTTTTCCTGGAATTTGGTGTAAACCAATTTCACAGGGAGCTGGGCCTGTACGGAGAAGACTTTAAATGGGGACTTCAGAGGGGTGTTGGGCATGGAGAGAACAATGGACGTTTTCTTTTCTAAGCGTAGGAAAATTATAAAATGGCATTGTCCTTCCAGAATGTTTCACATTAACCAGTTACAACACTTGATGGAGCTGGCTGCAAAGCAGGAATTGTGGTGGGAAAGAGGAAATTTGGGAAGCTGGTTAGTTTTTGTTTTGTGTCAAAATGACCAGTGTGATTTTTGGAGGGGAAGAAGGGAAACAGCCAGAACCAGTCCTTCCTCCCTTCTCTCTCCCACCCGTTGCTGTTGGTACTCACTCTGGATGTGGCCAAGACCTGTTCAGATCTCTTTCTGGCCTCTTTCAGAGCAAGTCTTGGGCCAGGGCGCCCCAGGGAGGAGGAACAGCAAGGTGGCTGGCAGATCTTCTGGGGTGGCTCTATATGGACAAGGGTGTGCTGGTGCTGTTTAGCCCCTCTCCCCCCTGGCAGGACGCAGGCTAGTCACAGACCATGTGGACGCATCAATATAATGGTCCTGTGGTCCTGTTTGCACTCATCTGAGCAGACATCGGTTGGTGTTTTAGAGCTCCTCTTGCAGGTATTCTGCAGTAATAGGCTTCAGAGCACATTTTCTGTATAAGTTTTCCCTTTCGACTCTGTTTTTCAGTGAAAGGTGTTTTCTAGTAAAAGATCTCAGCGCAATTCTACCCAGAGGCTGTTGCTCTAAGCCAGTACCTATTAAGCATGTCAAACATGGAGAAACTGCCATTTCTTATGGTTATTGTGGCACTTCGCTGACACAGGGTTGGGTACCCTTCTGGGCAGGTGTTCAGGGAAGGTAAAAGTAGAGGGGAAGAGAGACCTAGCCTTATTTTTTTTTCCTGTAGGACAGTTTGTCTGGAGTGTTTTACATTCAACTGCTGCGAGCAAAGTTGCCAGACGTTTTAAACATTCTCCAGCAGAGCCATTTGAGCTCTCCTTTGTACAAATTCCGGCAAACAAGTTTTCCGACCTAAATCAGCACGCACCCATCACTAAGGAGCTGGGTTCTTAATTTGGCAAGGTATCCTCCTTGTCATAAGGCATTTGCATACAGCCCTGCAGCCTGCGTGCAACCAGCACCTCCCCCTGCTCCTGCCTCCTAGTGGGCTGTCTGAAGGAGGCTATACATATGTATTACGTTATTAAGCAGTGGTGTGGGTTCTCACAAGTTCAAACGCAGAGCATGCTGTGCCTGTGCTCAAACGTCTCCAGGAGGGCCAGGATTAATAGAAATGCAAATGGAGCATCTGCACAAGGCCATATGATTAGAGCCTTCCCCCTCACACCTCAAAGTCAAAAGCAGAAAAACACTGCATGTGAAATACAACCAAAAAAACCTGGTGATCTAATATGAAAAGTCTGTTACCAATTTCAACAGCAGTCAGCAAAACATTGGGCCTCACCCCACTGTAAGCACCATTGGCCCTACCTTCTCAAAGGTAAGTGGTTTAATCAGCGCTGAATTGTTAGCGTCTTGGAGTCCGTAGCACTGCTTGCCTTTGCCTAGGATTCCAGTGAACTTCAGCTCAGCCTTGCCCACCACGAACACTGCTAACTGACTGCGCTAACACAGTGCTTTCTGTACCGATGGGAGATCTGCACGTGGAGCACGCTAGTAAAATCAGCTAGGGCAAATTCTGCTTTCAGGAACTGATGTTGATGTGAGTCTATATGTAATCATTCCGAGTCTGTTTTCTTCCACCTGGCAGTAGAATTTGGCTCCTTCGGACATATATTCTGCTCTACCAAGGTTTTAAATTGTTCTAGAGACACCCATTCAGCCATGGCGTGGACTACTGTGGCATTATTGGATGCTGGTTCCTGTTGCCACAAAATTTGGAATAACCAGAATGCAGGGAAGCTGATTTTTTTTTTTGCCCTTGGTCCCAGTCAGATCCATAAGGTGTAATGCTAGAGGGCTAGGTGATGGAAAAAATTTTTCACATTTTCCCTCATACAGTTGTATCAGTTTCCTTAGAGACAGTGAATGAGAACGACTCTTCTGTGGAGAGATCTAGGCACTCCTGAGGGAAATACAGACTTGTACTGGTTCAATACCCATACGTTCAGGTGCCTTTATTTTTGTCACTTCCTAGTGGTCTGTCTCTGGAGGTAAATTGTTGTGGGTTACTGAAGACCTCCTCCGGCCAGGATCTTCTGAAGAGAATCTCATTCCACTGAGACCTTCCCTGGGTGAAGTCTGGAGGGGCAGAGGGACGGATGATTGTCATTCTTTGCTTGCTTGCAAGTTGATTCCAGCCTTGAAGGTGCATGGTGAAGAAGAGAGGTGCTCATGGGGGTAGCAGCTTACATTTATATTCTACATACGAGACTGACTTCCCATTGGATGTCGATCTGCTCTTGACACATTTCAGAACCAGGTATGTACAACAAATCTTCAAGCCTTGCCCTCGCATATATGTACCACGGATGTAACCATGCAAACAAACACAGCCCTTCACATTTTTGTAAGACTATCTGTTGCTTCTGTGCAGTTGTCATATCCGCTTGACCAAGAAGTGGTCTTGGCTTTGGAAAGGTTTCTTAGAATAGAACTACAGCTGTGATTCAAAATTTAAATGACTATTAATGAATCTGTCAGAATAAGAAATCATACTGATCTTTCGCACTTCGTGGAGGTTTTACTTAGTTTATCCTTGAAAATGACTCTCCTGATGGTATAGGATATTCACAGATGCTGATATACTTAGTGTCTCTGTGAATGAGGGAGCAAACTCTTGAGTTCTTCCATGCCCTGGAATAAGGCTCATGAGCAGCTGTTGTTGTCTGTCTGTTTAATATGTAAAGGGTAAAACCACATCCAGCACTCTGCCTATGATCTCCTGTATAGAAGTGGGGAAACTAACCTAAGCATAATGTAACTTGGGTTGTCAAGGACAGTCCCATCTATCTGATTCAAACACCTCTCAGTTGTACAAACCTTACAGAGCAGCTGGTGATTGTGCTTACTGCTTTGAGTGACTTTAACAGCTGAAATATGAATATTGTCCTACAGCCACTGCAGTTATTTCTTCAGAAGCAATTGCCATGTTCTCTGTCTTTTTCTGCACTGCTTTTTATTGGTCACCTGCCTTGCATTCGGAGAACTCCTTTTACACATCTGTTGCAGCAAACATGCTCTTCCAGCTTCCCTTAGAAAACTAGGAGAATTTGTCCTTGTTCCCCATTTCAGGCTTTTAAGCTGGAAAGCAAGCCAGAAAACAACCACCCGTAGAAAGAACAGTGTGTTCTTCTTTTGCCAAACACCACAGGAAAAGCTGCAGGGTTTTCTGCAGGCAACTAAAAATGGACTCTATTTGTAAGGGAAGGAATATTTTGTGTATGTCTTTACACAGTGTTCCTGGAAATGTTGAACTTTGTCGTCTTCTTTGTCTTTAACATTCATAAGGCAAATGAAACATTGGGCTAGAATGAGGAATTGGGTGTGATTCTTCCATTCGGTGTCAGAATAAGGTGACCGTGAGCCGTAGCTAATCTAACTGGTTTGATAGGTGCTGGCACCCTGCTTCACGGTTTTCCAGCAGAACAGCAGCATGACTCTATGAAGCCTTGACTCTTCAAAGACATCACTGAATTTATTTGCATGGAAGTTAATCAACTTTCTTATCTGGCCTCAAACCTTAGAACCAATGGTAAATTCCTAAATAACTGCACACACCAGGCCTGCACAGACCAAGATAGAGGAAGAATTAATAAAACATACATCTGAGTCTCTGCTGGTTTCTCTGCACATTAAAGGCTAGTGATTGCCCATCAGTGAGCACTTTTGTACACATACTTCTCACACGTCATTAACAAAGCTGACCTCTTTCAGCAGCACACCCGAACCCAGACTGTAGTTACAGGAACCTTTTTATTTCTTTTAGTCAGAAGATATTCTTGTGGTGTTTGCTGTTTGGTGGGGAAATGAATAAAGGAATCAGTTCCCTCAGGTTAGATGGGAATCTGATTTCCGGTATATTATGGCCAGGATGAGCACACTATCTAATGGGAGAAGTGGGCCATTTCTGTCCAGCCAGTTGCTGCAGGTCCACGATAAAAACACTAACAAATTTCTGGGAACCTGGGTGCACCCTTTGTTGCAGTTTCCATGGTTGATTCAAGTAAAAGAGGAAGAGGAATGGAAAAAAAAAAACAATTTGAGATACAACTCAAACGTGCAGTAGCAAGAAAAAAGTAATTGATTATAACCGTTATGAATTATTTTTGTTTGTTCAGCATGTGCTTCTGTTCTGAAAAACACCACATCGGTTTGGTGTGGATGAGTAGCTGTGTCTGTCTGCTTTGATCTCTAATGCAGGAGTTTGCTATTTATAATTAATTTTGATTTAAGTTATAATAAGTATCTGCCTAGGTGAAACTCTGGCTATTCCGTATAAGTATGACCCTCAGTAAACAGCTAAAGTATTCAAACACTACTTCAAACAGGACCTCTGCCTTTCAGCTATCCAGCAAAAAATGCCACTTTACTCCTATCAAGGGGTCAGAGCAGGGTACTTAGAGAAGAGAAAATAATTCCTGTGTCCAGGATGAGTGGAGACTAGTGGGGATGAACAACACTTGCTTGGCCATGAACACCATTAGAAGGAAAGAGAGCAGCTATTTCTCCTAAAATAAGCAGGATCTTCTCTGGCCGTGGTACCTGTCTAGGTGGTATCTGCCTGTACAATGATCTAAAGGTGCACCCTGCTTTCCAATTCAAACCCATGGGGTGTGTTCAGGCTATTGCGGTTCACAGCACTGGCTGCATGGTTGTTGGTGGATGGAAGAAGGACCCTATCACAGTGCAAAGGTCAGGCTGACTCAGACTATGTCTACTGGGAGCAGCCATGTTCTCCATGACAGTCAGGAGTGGGGCCTTCCCTCCTTGGGGCTTAATTGACATGTTAGAAATTAAGCAGATTCTTGCCAAGACAGAGACATGATGAATTATGAAGTCCCTTAGAAGGAGTGGCTTCAGCTCCATTGTTTCAGAAGAGGGGCATGCATGAGGCACAGAGTGTAAGTGGCTTATTCAGGCAATTACAGCGGGTTTTAGTTAAACTGGGAATAAAATTATCTGCTCCCTTCCCAGCCTTGACTCTTTGCTCCTGACCTTTAATATTAAATTCCTCTTTTGTTTTTTTTCTCCTGTATCTACCAGTTCATTGTTGGTAGGCTGGTTATTTTGGTCTTTACAATTTGATGACACCACACGGGAGATGTAGTTTAACATTGGCCTGTACAAACTGAACAAGATGGGGAAGTAGGTTCTAACAAAGTTATGCTTTTATTTCAGTGACAACTGACATGACAGGCTAAAGAGAGGCACAGATAGCTTTACATCAGACATTCCTGTATGCAACATGATCTGCAAAAAGATAGCTGTCTCCACATAGTAACTTCCTGACTTTTGTGTTTACTATGGTGCTCTTTACAAGTGCTTTTGAGGACTGAAAGGGAAGAACTCTTAGTTACAGCAAAATCATCCTTTTCAATAGCAATCACCTCATATAATACCAGCAAGGCCAGGTTTAGGTCCCTAGGGGGCCAGTGAGCTGAGCCAGTGGTACCCTGTGGACATTACTGTATGTCAATCTTGAAGAAAGTATTTTTGTTGCTGGCCGGGAATCTTCCAGCCATTGCAGTCCTTCTCTCCGAAGTATTATGAGAAAGTGATCTCTGCATGTTTGGCTTCTTTTTGAAACACTACAAGAACACTCTT
>NW_010414312.1:17565-22012 GCF_000710305.1 Buceros rhinoceros silvestris
GTTTTGGAATAATGTAAGAGGGTGCACTCAATGGACACTCTGATCTGAACGAAAAGCAGCTGTTTTTTAAGTTGGCTTCTCTTAGTTCCCATCCTTCTTTTGAAGTGTGCCTAGCTTTAGACGTACTGTGCTTCCAGCTGCCACACACAAAATTATGGTGAGATGTATATTTTTGACTACTAAGAAGTGCAATGATTAAATTCTACTACATGAATGATGCTGTTGTGGGTTTTTTTCTATGCAATTTTATCTAATGCAAATGCTGATGAGAGGTTGACCCCACCAATGTTATACCTGACCCACGAGCAGAAGGAGAAAAGAGTGAGAATTGTGGCAGTCTGAGAAACAAGCCTAAAAATGTGGAGTGTTACTCCTCATCTCCCAGGAGCTTCATTACTCCAGGTAATACAATTGCAGAAAACCGGACTGCTAAAACATTAAAGAGAATCACTACAGTGATGTCCAGAAGGAACTGGAAAGGGCAGGGTGCCTTTCTGCCTGGAATGTAGCTTTTTAAGATGGTGTCAGATGTCTGTGCACGAGTAATGGTATTGGCAGCACTGCCACGCGAAAAAACGACTCGGACTTTTCATGACCATAACCTGTTACAGGTAATTAAATACATGATGCAACTACTACACAGCAATGGATACTGTGCTGGGCAAGGTTTCCGTTAACAGCAGGCTAAAATCTGTGGAGGGCTAAGCGGAGCATGCTGGGTGCTTGGCACTTTAGATAACCAGACTGGCTGCTTAGGGATCTAATTCATAGAGGTGGGGCACTTGTGTTTGACACCCTGGGCTATCCTGTACACTTAGCTTCTGAACAGCCCATTCCTGGAGCAGCTGTGCCTGTCTTATCTCCTATGCCTTACATATATTATGTCTAATCTTCTAATCTACAGCTTTATACTTGGATTTTCTTCCTCTGTGGACCTTTTTCTGCTTTGCTTCATTTCTCAGTCCATTCTCTCTTTTGTGGCTGTTGTTATTAGGTAGGACCTTTATTTCACTCGCTGTAATTCTCCTTTCCCACCTTACCCTGACAATAGCCAGGGTGCTGGTTGACCTTGGTACATCACGTACTTGAGTGGGCAGCCTCATCCCTCAACAGGGCAGCTGATCTCAGCTACCAACTGTTTATTGCCTGTACTAAACACAACCCAAGAGTTCATTGTGGCTTCACTGGTAGTCTGAAGAGTCTTTCTAGTCCCGCTGGGGAATTCCCTGCTAGATGCTACATAAAGACGTACAGATACAGCTGGAGTTTCAAAGTTTGTCTGGGTTCAGGGTTACTTATCTGTTTACAGTCTGTGGAGATACGCAAGCAACCAGAGTGAATGAGCCCTAGATCCTAAATGCTAGGCTTGTTATCGACTCCAACTGCTCCCAATGAGAAGGGAAAATAATTTCTGACTCCCATCATAGCTAGAAGGATTGTCTTGAAGCCTGTTCTAGGGCACTGTGCTGTGGACTCTACCTGTACATTTTGGCCAGATGAGGGAACTTTTGAGACAGAATTTCCATGGAGAAACAGGAGGTACTAATTTGTTGCTTAAAGTTGAAAAATAAACGATGTTGCACTTCATAAATAGGGTGTGAATGACAGCAATGAAATAATCGATTTCTCCTCATTAAGTAGCAAACAACACAAGCTGAAAAATGAACCAGTTTGTTTCACACAGTTGCGTTAATGGAAAACCAAGTGGGTCTTAACTTCCTCTCACCGATGAATAATGGCCTAAAGAAACAGTGCTAATCGAGGCAACGCTGGTGGTAGTAAACAAGTCAATCTGGTGTTTATCAGAGCAGTAGAACATGCATAATACATCGAGGTCTAGTTACCAGCTGAAAGTTGCACAATGCTGGCAAAATAGCCTGTTGTATCTCTACTGGAAGAAGATTGTTTCTGTGACAGGAAATCCATATGTGTAGGAGGAGAGGCATTAATTTAGCAGAAGGTGAGAAGAGTGCCACATGTGGAGTGGGTGGCCTGCTCTTGACTTAATGGCCATTCAATAATTACTCTAAATGCATGACTAGTACAGCAAAAGGCACTGTCAATCATTCAACACCCTGCCTTTGTAAACTTAATGCTGCTTAGGTTCAACTAGAAGTTCAGAGGCAGCTGGGGATAGTATTTAAAGAGTGCGAAAAGCAAAAATATATAAGACGAGTCACAATTTTTTTTTTTTACAGGAATGTGCAGAGTTTTCAGTGCCTGTGAACTGAGCGTGTTGGAATGGAATCCAGCTCAGCTGACTGGCAGCAGCGCGCAATAGGTTTGGTCTAGAGAACAGCATGCCAGTTTGGACCTTGGGAAGCCTGCATTCTAGTCTTTGCTCACGCTTTGACCTGCTGGATGATCTTGGGCTCAAGCATGCCTCTTCACAACACACCTACAAGACAGGGATGATGATAGCGCCTATTGTGAAGTGCTTAGGAAGCTAAAAAGGGCCATATGGAAGACATATCAGCAATGTTACTTTCCTTCTTTATGCTTAAAGTATATTAATCTTGAGTTTACTGGTTTTAGCAGAAATGCCCATGGTGATCGCATTGGAGGGATTTTCTTCTCAACAGGGTGAATCTTTCTCTTTTCTGCTTTAGATGACCATTTATCTACCCTTGACTGATTATGCTGGTATCAAGCAACAGTTTTATACACTCCTAGTTTAATAAAGAATAAGTTTAGTGCTGTGACATTTGAAAGGTGGTCAGATAGCCCCAACTTTTAAAGACAGCTGAGTGTATGGAACAGTAATTACTATTCAGAAAGCTTCACTTCAGACTCACAAAACCAATTAAATCTCCTAACAAGTCAGGAGTCCTTGGTTTTGTATTTGATTTAATCCAGGTAACAATCTTTATGGTAATGTAACTAATTGTAACTACTTGCTAGTTGATGGTGCTCTTCAGGCTAAGCGCAGATGTTGGTCTTGGCAGAAGTCAAATGGAAGACATTTTCGATTTAAGATCAGCTCCTTTTCAGCAGCAAGTGGTGTCACTATTTTTTCCCTAACAGATCACTCCACAATTCACAAGAAATGTGATTCTGCAGAACCGCAAAATCCAGAGAAGACAGATAATGAAAATTCATAAAGAACTGATAAAAAGAAGACGGACTATGAGGGATGTTCCTGAAGAAGCCATATCAGTAGGGAAGATTCTATTACAGGTAACAGAATTAAGTCCCTCAGGAGTCTTCTGTTTTCATCTATTTATTAAACAACTAAGAGAGTAAGACAAACTATAAATTAATTATACTTGCCACTGACATAAAGTCAAGGCAGTGGTGAAAGCAGATAATGCAATTCCTAGACAACAGGGGGCCAAATTTTCTCCTTGCTTACACCTGTTCAATCTCACTGAAGTCAATGGGATTGGACAGGTGTAACTGAGGGGAGAATGTAGCCTCAGGCCTTTTCTAGAAAGGGGTGGAGAGCTGGTGGAAGATGCTTAATGTTAATAAATATGAAGTCTTATCCATTAGCCCGAAATGCACAAAAGACGAAGAATGAAGCGAGCGGAGAGATGAGGTGCATGAAGTACAACATGGGCACTTTGCATACAGGAGCTCTGGTGATTTCAGAGGATGCTGTGAGAGCTCAGCCCAACCCAAAGCCAGATAGATTTTTGTGGCGGCTCAGGGGAGTTTCACCAGTGAAGGGTTTTGAGAGTTCAGGTCTGTGTGCAGAACCTGCAAGGCAGCTGCAGTGCAGCATATGCCTGTCATGCTGTTTATTAGTGACTTACATTTATAGTAGCACTGACTACTTCTCACAAATTAAGTGTTGCCTCAAACAGATCAAGTGTCAATACCTCTCATCCCTGTAGTTCTCTCACTCAAACTGTTCATCAGACCCTTGTCTGATAAAAGATATCCACTACCTTACGCATTCATTCACAATATAATTCTCAGGTTACCAAGGTAACCAGCAGGTTAATCAGCTCCACCACACTTTACTTAATTGAGAGGGAGCACTTAATTCTCTGCTTCAGTCAACTAAGTACAATAGCCTTTTTTAGTTGGCTCTTATGGACTGTTTTTGATCCACTTGACTCTGAGGCAGTTCCCCTCTCCAACGATAGTGTACAGTACTGTACGCTAACAACAAACGTGATTGAATTGCTGAATTACACAATGCGCTTTCCGACTGTCTTGTGCTACAATGTTCATGCATAATTTATATCGGAATTGCATTAGGTTGTGTCTTTTGTATGAGATTGGTTGTCTTATCACTTATAGCTCCAGTCCTGTGATAGAGGATGGACAGAGCTTTTCTGCAACCAGCACAGATTTGAGAGCGGCCCACGGCTGAAACAGTGCAGGGGTACACAGGGGATGGGGGACACTTCCCTTGGCTCTGCCTGAGGTATGTCACTGCCGCAGTTCTCTAGCAGTAAAAGCAGTTCTCTAGCAGTAAAAGGGAAGCTAAGTTCCTGCT
>NW_010414312.1:22122-47889 GCF_000710305.1 Buceros rhinoceros silvestris
TGGTGTATTGCTGACTTGGGTTCAGATTCTTCTAGTGTGTGATATGCTCCAAGGCAATCTGTGCCACTCACTCCCTCATCTTTTCTGGGACCCCTTACCTCTAAATTTTTTTTAAAAAAGGAAACACCATGCTATAGCAAATGCTTTTTGTGCACATTCGGTGGTTAGCCTGAGGCCCTTCCACCACCAGCATCTCAAAGACCACCATGTTTCCTACAAGGATTCCAAGCGGTCAGCCGTACTTTTTGCCTACTGTTTAAGCAGGGAAGCATTTAACTGACACTGAAACGCAGCCACTTCTGCAGCGTAGGATGTATTTATCATGCACAGAAATAGCATCCAGCAATTACCGGCAGAAAATAAACTGCTTGTATCAACTGCAGGGGGATTCAAGGAGGAAGACTGAATTAGAGTTGCAGCATTAATACAACTGATGCAACTTGTGGCAGGGAGTCTTATTTGTAAGACTTTTATTTATACACATGTGGACGAATCTCTGGTTTTATGTCTGTCTTGTGAGATGGGAGCCATAATAACACAATGCCCTTTAACACTAGGCTAGAGAATGAAGCAAGCAGCAAAACTTTGTCCTAGTTCATAAAAGCAAGGTTTTCAGTGACCTCCTCAGACACCCCTCCCTAGTCAGCAATGTAACCCTAAACCCATATGAAGCCACTCAAGCACCCCTAAATTAAAAAAAAAAAATTACTAAGAATTTTAAACCAGCACATTCTTTTAGTGTTTGTCACTGTCAACATGAAAGGTTGATTTGTAATGAGAACAGGATACAGCTGGTTTCAAGTTTTCGCCAGTATGGGACTTCTAAACGCCTGCTACTAACAGCACCTTTTTATTTATTGTGGTGTGTGCCTCTCTTTAGTTTTGGAATCATCAAAATAGGGTAGACTCAGCCTTTGTAATGCAACCCTCTAGGAACAATTTTACTCAGTCAAAGTAATACTGAGACCTTGGAGAGGAGAATGGATCTAAAAAACATAACTTTTTTTTTTTTTTAAGAGAAGCCCTTGCACCAGCTTTCTATTCTATAGATTAACAATTTCTGCTAACCCAAGATACAGTGCTTTCTAAAGTACAAGCCAAAGCTCGCTCAGCTATGTTAGAAGCAGATTTTTGAATCCCTTAGTTCCTCAACTCTTTAATACTGCCCATAAATCTTGACAAAAATTACTTTTGCAGGCTTCAAACAATGCTTTTTTTAAGAACTTTTCCAACTGGCACCTTGAGAAATATCTAAATGACCCAAGATCTACTTAAATTTTCCACACTGTGTAAACCGAAATTTCATAGCTGCCTATAATTTGAAATATTGTATCCCTCCCTCTAGGAAAAAACAAAACAAAACACAACACCGAACCACCCAAACTCCTCACACAACCGTGTTTGTTTTCTCCCCTTGGCTGTATCCCGCATAAAACTAGGTCTCATGTCTGCGGTCCCAAGTAACCAAGGCAGAGATCTGCTACTTTTTAAATGAAAACGTTTTTAAAGTCTACAAAATTAGGAGCTTGTAAGCAAATGAGAAAATGTGTGTCTTGCTTACCAATGAGAAAGCACACACCGAGTGTAACTTCTGGAGAGAGAAAGAGCAGGGACCCCCATAGTCAGAGCGCTCCACTGCATTTATGACCATACTTTTGGCTAAGAAGAAAAAACTCATTCACAGCACCAAACCCCCTTTCAGCATCCTGTGTATCCTGTGATACCCTTCAGTATCTTTTTTATTCGTACATACCTACGAGAATGCACATATCTTCATCTAGAAGAAAATGCTTTTTCCTGTTCATTTATGTAATGTTTTTGACTGCTAACCTTAAAATCTTTGGGGAAAAAAAAAAGTGCTTGTGGTAGCAAAATACTCCCAACTACTTTACATTTAAAAAAAGAGGCAGGAAAGAAAATTCTGAAGAAATGCACATGGTGAGTTCAGCACAGAGACTCTTCAGAAATTAACCGCAGACAGTGTGTATTACAAAGCAGCTCAAAGTATTTATTCCTTGTTAATTTGGAAATTTATTTCTTTTCTATATATGCACTTGGAAGTGCCCTTAATACCCATGTACTTCTGCAGAATCTTCCTGTCTTCGTAGAGTTCTAACTAAAAAAAAAGGGGGGCACAGAAAGACAAGCCAAACAAGTTTGAAAATTTAATAAAATGAAAAAGATAGTATTTTATATCTTGGTGATATAAACTAAAAATACAATAATGAGCATCGATGGGTTGGGAGATTAATCCCACTTGTGAAAAACGCCTCCATAACTCATTTGTGACTAAAGCAGTCTTGAATGATGAGATTTACAGTTTACTCATGGGATAAATTACATACTCCTTGGATAACCATTGTGTATCTGGCAACGTCTGTATCATTCACAGCTTTGGGTAACAGCAAGAGGCTGTGCTTTCCCGTTGCTTCAGCCGAGTGTGCTCTTCAAACATTTATTGTACAATGGTTATTGCAGGGGATAAATAATGCATATGAGGGAATAAAATTTACATTATAAGTTGATTAAACTGCTTAACAGTTTTTAGCCACTCTCTAAATAAGGTTTTTTAACCAGATTTAATCTATGCAGTTTTTCACGTCCAAAGAACTAGCATTTAATCTCTGTTTAACTGAAATTTAGTTAGCAATGTTGACACCTCTGCATTTTAACACTGGGATTTCTTTGTGGGACACAATCCCTTTCACTCAACTTAATATCCCATCTTGGTCTCTAAGGGAAAATAATTGAGTTTAGGCTAGTTTTAAATAGCGATAAGGACAGGGAACACAGATGGGTATTTCATTGATTAACACTAACACTGGCCTAAGGCCTTGGTGTCAGGCATTAGATTAGGACATTACGAAGAGAATGACAGAGTTTTGGCACTTTATTCCTCCTCAATAACATTCTTTCACATATTAAGTTTATCCCACCCTAGGTAGCTACTTTATCATGCAGAAGGCCTTAATCCACTGATGTGACTCTATCTGCTTTCACTTTGATGCTGCCTCTGTTTACAAGAGTAATGCAGCCTGTGTAAGACAAAGTACTCGTGACAAGAACAACTGAATAAGGCTTTCAGATGCACAGAGCTCTGACCTAAAAAAAAAGAAAAAAAACCTTCAATAAACTTCAAAATACTCCAAACCGAAAGAGAAGGGGAAAAAAAATCAACAAAAACCAGAGGCTTTTTGAAATGAAGTTATGTTGTTTGCATCATGAAGAAACAGACGTGAGTTTTTCATCAAGAAGATTCAACTTTACTGATCTTCTTGTACCGCACTTTATCTTTTCTTCACCTTTGACCTTCCTTTCAGTGTCTCCTCAAGGCATCATGAACGTAAGCCTTGTGGTGTTCTTTTAGAAGTAGGATTGCTGCTATCCCCTCTGGTGAATTTAAGCAGCTGTTAGAGTCAGTGACAAGGTTGGCTACAAATTTGGTATACTGGCTGGGAAAGAGATTAAGGGTCAGTCCCCAGTGCTGGGAGACAAAAGATTCAAGCAGTTCAGGATTTTTTGGATATCCGAAAAAGATTTAATGAAATTTGTAAAGATCTAACAGTGTATTGCAGGTTTCATGTGGTCTAAACAGCTTACAGCAAGTAAAACTCTAGGTAGCCAGTAAGTGGTGTTTTCACAGCAACGCTGTTTTACAGAGGTGTATGAGGTCCAGTGTCATATAATTCCACAAAACTCTGTTGCTGAAGACAGAAACTAGTGACTCTGAGCATTCGCAGGGATTATGACTATTAGGTGGACTGCCGATTTTATGAAACTCAGACTAGGTTATTCAAGCATTTGTTACAGAAAACCTGAGTTGCTGGTGAGGATTTTTATCTCTAGTTAGTACGAGATTTAACAGACCAGCTACAGAGCAGCGTTTTGAATAACTTTTTAAAAGATCATTTTAAAGGACACTAACAAATTTACCTATTTTTCCCCAAATCATGGGAAAATTTTGGGAACTTCTGAAAGACAATAAAGTTACGGGCAGGGAGCCAAAGGTTTTGACCTTATTGGTTTGAGTCTAATGAAGGCTTTCCTCCTTCAAACACAGGCCTATTTAGTTTTGTTTGGAGTGTCACTGTACCAGGATCCTGGCTGAAGGTAGGAAAGGAAATTGCCTTCTTTTGAAGTTTAAGACAGTTTACGAGAATTATTATTCTGTGGGCATTGCAAGACTTCTCTGAATGCAGGCAACAAGGAAATGTTATATTTATGTTATATTTTCATATTTGCACGTAAATGGTCCTATTAAAGTTGCTTAAAATTACCCATACGACACAGGGGCATTCTTAAATTGTTCCTGTTTACATGAACTGAAAATCTGTGTGGTGTTCTTTTTTCACATAAAGTGGTGCAGACCTGGGGTAACTCCATATATGTCAGAGGAGCTGAATGAGAACCAGAAAAAAAGATTGTACCTGATGGCTTTTTTTGCATGCACTGAGATATCACACTGAGATATTTCCCTTTTAAAAGAAAGACTGAAAAAATTTTATGTGACTTCTCCTCCTCTTTAGTTTTTTATGTTGCTCCAATCTGTTTTATAGATTGAAAACTGTATGGGCAGTCTGTTGTTTGATTTTCAAGACAAATTATGTGATTTCTGCTTGAATTCCCTAGCCAAAATACTTGCTGGAACTACCTTTCTAGAACACTGTGACTGTTTTTATAATAATAGCAACCTTACTGATTTGTCTTTACAGAGGATGCAGATGCTGCTTCCAGTCCTGCTTCCCAAATCCTGAACTGTTTCTTTTTCAGCAGCTTCAGAATGTAAAAAAGTTGTTTGTTTTCCTACTTTCCTCAGTCACGGCTTCACTGCATTTGTCTCTATATAATAGTTCTTAGTGCAGTTCCTTTTTCCAAAATTTCTTTGTAATATGAGAGGTTATTGGCAGCACCTATGAAAATGAAGGCTCATAGGACTAAGCTTGAGCCTGACAAAGTGTGGCTGGATGCTTCACTTTGTTTTATCCTGGCAGCCTAAGTCCAGTTTTCTAAAGATCCTTTCTTGACAGCCTTTCTAGGCAAAAAGAAGTTACGACAGCAAATTGTGGCTTGGTTTTTCAGGCATGGAGAGGGATTGCAAGCAATCAGCACGTTTATGTTCATTTGTCACCTACTGCAGGATTTCAGCTGTGGTTTCCAGAGATGAATGGTGAGCACAAACATCCTACGACCTGCCTGTACTCTCCGTAGATACAGAATTTGTGTTAGTTTCGATCAGGCTTGAGAACATGTGAGGTCTTTACTGTTCAAAGGGTGGGTTTTTTTTAAAGCTTTATTCCTTAGTTCAGAACACTAAAGCGATATGAATTTAACTAATTGTTTACTCTCACCCGTAAGTTTAAAAGCCCCTCTCTTTCAAGCACTTATTTTGCAGCCTGTTTCTCTGTATGGTAGATAGAGACTTTAGGTTGTTTGGAGGAGAGCTGGCTGGAGTCATCTGGCTTCGAAGTTCTTTACGTGCAGTGATGAGCAAACTGGTCTCAGATTAAGAACATGGTGTGCCTTCAGATCAGGAACACAGAGTTTCTCTGTTTATTTACCCTTTGGTGCAGGACATCCTGACAGATAGAGTTTTGAATCTTCATGTCTTTCGTGGTTTTTTTTTTTTGTTTGAAAAGGGGTTATGCCTGTACAGAAAAATGTAGAACATTTCTTGTCAGTGTTTGAGTTTAATGCACATCTGAGACATTGGCAGCACTATAGTAAGCCACAGTGGTAGTTACCATCTGTCATGTTGCCAAACTACCTCCAGGCACATTTGTCTTTCTTGGGGAAGGGAGAGTATGTCAATGGACATGGAAACGGAAAGAAAAGCTGAGCTTTTAGCCCATTCCCACCACATAACCACATCTGGTGCTTCTGGACAAGAGCAAAGGAGTTTAGCTCCATCTATCCAAGATCACGTCCAGAAAGGCCATGCAGAGGTCTAGCTACTCTCTACAGTGTAGTCCACTTCCAGGGCAACTTCAGTGGCAGTCTCAAGAGTACCACCAAAACGCCACTGTTGTTTTATTTGTTGGGTGGTTGGTAGCCTTCTCACAAACTCAAAAATGGCAGGAGACAAAGAAGAGCTACTGGAGCCTCGATGGGTTTGGGAACTTCATGGACAGGCCAAAGCCTCTGGAGGTCGTTGCCCTGCTGCTAGAAGTGCCTGCTGCACTGCTAAGCAGGCTGCTCCTGTGTTAGCCCCTGCTCCCAGGCAGGGGGTAAAGCAGGTGGTGAGCCTCAAAACCACATGCTACTCTCGTGAAATACGCTTGTGTGTTTTCCACCTCCAAAAAACCTGTGGTGAGTACGTGCTTGGCGGCCAGAGTACCAGCATGACAAAGCCCGGTGGGAAAATGAAGGAATAAAATAATATATCTGGTCAGGAAAGAACCAAAAAACCCCATGCTTAATTAGACAAAATCTACACATAGAAAAGCTGGCGAAAGTAAGTATCAATGCTGAAACACCACAATACTTTGTTGTTTTCACTTTTTAAGCTTTCCTCAGTTTCTGGAGATAAATAAGAAAAGTGTCTGATTGCGAGCGTCAGATTGGGTCTGTGCTGCTCAGCAGCAATTCCTGTGTCACTATCGGGGTGCAATTCCCACTCTCACTGGTATCAAGTACTCTTTCAAGCATCTGATTTTACTCTCAAAAAGTGATACGATCACTTTAGGGCAAAACTGAAACTTCAGTGTTTATTGTATGGGGATTGACCAAAAAAATAGAGGCGTCCAACATGTCACACTTCCCTGACAAAATTGGACTGTGTTAGAATGGGTTTCCTCTAAGTGCTGAATTTATCTAATTCAACCCACCTCCTAAGATGCCTGTGCATGTGAACGTAATCTAGACAATAATGCAGTGGCAGTTTAAATAAAACCAAAAGTCTTTAGGCCCCAACTCAGAATTAAAACTCTCAGAAATCTTGTCTAATGTGTTGTTTATGCTGCCTGCCCCCATTCTTTTAAAAATGCAGGCTAGCCAAAAGTTTTTGATCCTTCTGCTATTAACAGATGGTATATGTAGCTAGGGATAAGCTGGGACTATCACTTAGGCCACAAGCAAAGGGGTGAGGGATGCTCCCCTGTGGGTATCCTTAAAAGGCCATAAGCTTGAGTAGCAAAAATGAAAAGGTCTAGTGCTGGTGTTAATTACGCAGAAACCACACAGAAAGTGCTCGCTGTCACAGAGTTGAGAGGTTGTGCATCCCTTACACAGATAAAAGGCATGGTATGAAAACATTTTCCGGAGGACAATGAAGTGAAGATTAGCATAATCTTTTGCAGTATCCTCAGTAAGCTATCCATGAGTGAGCTGCTTTTTTCTCATTCCTTTTGCTCTAATGTCTGGATTTAAGGAATGGCGATGTAAGAATAGGCTTTGTCCTTGAAGCCTGACAGTTGTGTTTTCCCGCCTTCATGTGATCATCCTTGTTGCTAGTGTACTGCTCTTCTGATAATCAGACAATGGAAGGAAAATGAAGTGTCAGTTCATTGACAGAACCTTATCCTGGCTATGTTTTTTCTTAATCCAGATTCACCAGTGCTCTCGCACTCTCTGTATTTCCTCATTTCTTCTGAATCAATAGGGCAAAATCTCCTCTGTAATTGAGATGAAAGTAAAAGCAAATAGCACAGGAAAAATCCTAAAAACAGCTCCATGGAGCCTAAAAGCAACATAATTGTATAATTCTCTCTGCTTGGGAGGAGAGCGTCTGTGGCGGCTGCCTGTTTAGCATGGTAAATTGAGCATGCTTTCGTACACACCACAGTGAAAACGGCTCTTTAGATGCACGTCCTCTGGAGCACAGCGCTTGGTTTTAGCACGGAGGCTTAGCCATATTCATGCTACAGTTTAACGTGACTACCTCTAGGGCTGACTCAGTGGCTAATACTCAAGTTTGTTAGCCACTTTGATCCTGAGTGCCCTGTTTTAAGTCTTCCTACTACTGGTTAAGCTAGCGCTTTGTTACTGCAGGGATAACCGGAGGATTCGAAGTGTTGGGAGGCACTATCCCCAAGATCAAAATATAAAAATAGGTCTGAGGTCAGGGAACTGTATAGACCCCTAGAAGCTTTTCGGTTTTACAGCTGGAGATAGTCTCTTAAGTATATATAAATCGTCATTAGGATTCTGACAAAGAAGTGCACGATGGGATTGCTGCAGGGCAGGCTCTTTGAATCTTATTCCTGATAAAAACCACTTCTGGCTGGCTGACAGGAGACAAGGCAAGTTCAAGGAAGGCATTAAAAACATCTTAAATCTATTGATGGCAGCAGAAGTGTTGGGATGAATAGTTTGGGATTAGGATGAAGACTTCTGAGTGCAGTCAGGGCAGACAATTTGGGGCCAGCTGGCAATTCTGGGGGAAAATATGTTTCTTAATATGGACAGATTCAAATAATAATTCACAGGATGACTGTGAAACTTTCTGAGAGGGAATAGTTGATTTTTTTTCTCTCTTTCTTTCTTTCTTTCTTTCTTTTTTCTCCACAAGAAAAGTGTCTGTCTGATTGAAACATCAGTCTAGAAAGAGGCACGTTATCCATCAGTGTCCCCTAGCAAAGGCGATGTTGGGGGCAGCAGGTGCTGGCTGCAGTGCAAAGGCAGGAGCAGGTTTCAGGGTGGTGATGGGACCCTCTGCCCCATCGCTTGCGAACAGCTACAGCCAGGCCTGGCACCAAGGACCCCCCGTGGCTGCTTTGTATCTGAGGGACAATGTCTTTCCCCTGCCCTGGGTAGCCTGGGATGACAGAGGACAACGTGTCTTTACTTACCCGGGGCCAAAATTTCCTAGGTGAGCAAGGAGAGACTCACTACTCATCTTTGCAAATCACCGAGCAAGGCAGCTCCTCCCATGGCAAGGAGTGCAGGGAGGCTGAGGCAGACGTGGTGTTATTAGATTCTTCCAAGCTATGCTTACAAGCTTCCAAAGACTTCCAGTGGCATGTACCTGTGTCACCATATTAGCAGCAGTACAGTAGACAGTGGTGTTTGGTTTCCCAAATTCTTCATTCTCCAAAATAATGTCAGTGTAGACTGCTTTGCACTAGAAGAGCAACAACGTCTAACTCCCTGAATTAGTAATTTCAAAGCACCTCTAGATCTTCTGCTCTCAGTCAAGGAAAGTATCTGTCAGTGTAGTTTTGCTCACTTATATTTGGGTTTTTGCATGGATGTGAGTGCACTGAACTGGTTCGAGTGCCACACTCGCCACAGGTCTTGATGTACACGTCTACTGCTTTTGGCCCTCCTGGAAATACCTCTGTGCAGCTGAAGGTATCATCCAGAGCTGTCCACAAATTCACGCACTACAATAACGGAACATCAGCAGAGTGGCTGTGGTAGCTCCTTCTGGTAGGCTGAAGAAAAGTCTAGTGGAAAGACTTTTCCTAAAAATGCAGTAGAAATCATATTAATATTTTTCCTACCTGATGCCCTGTGGAGAAATGACTGAAAAAACCATGCTTTTTTCGAGAGAAAGACTGGACATGCCAAGTATACTTGCCATAGACAATGGGTTAGAAACTCCCTGGCAAAGTCCAGAGCTACTTGATTTGAAACTCCAGTAGGTTATTCCTCCTCTTGACCTTAGGGGTCACGTTTCTTTTCCTGTGTTATGAGGAGAATGCACTAATATCATTGAAATCCTGCCCAGCAGATACCTGTGTTGTGCTGAATAAGAATGAAAGTGGCTCTGTTAAAAGAACAGTTAGGTGAGAGTGTGACAAAAAGGCTTAGTGGTCAGAGTGGTCCTAAGTTCTGTGCTAGCAGTGAGAGTGGTTATAAGCCTTTTGTTAAAGGAAAAAACCCTGCAGCTTTTCTCTCCAATCTAGAAATCTGCCCCAACCTAATGCAAGCAGACAGGTTCAGTGCTACCTAAAATTATTTTGCCTCGTCAGTGAACTGTGGTGTTTGCCTGTTCATAAATACTGTGGACACCTTATTGTCTGCTCCGCTGCCATCTGACACACAAAATTGAATCAAATACTCACTATATCCAAGTTGTTGTCAGATATCAGATACAAAAATAAGCCTGCTTCCCTTTGTGTTTTAGCTATCATGTTTTGTTATGTCAGGTCCTGGGATCATAGTGTGTTTGACTGGGTCCCTCTGAAAAGAACCTAAGTGATCTGCAGTTTATGCGGATTTGATTGAGACGGCAGTTGGTGGCCAGCAAGTAATTGAAAGTTCGCGATGTATTATACCTAGCTGTCAGCCCCGCTCTGGATTTGCACCGTTGTTTAAACCACCAATGAGAATTGCTACATTTAATTACATCTTATTTACAGGAGACTTGCTGCAATATTTTATTATACGTGACAGTATGAGTGAGGTACACAAAACCTGGACCTGTGGAGAAACAGGAGCCAGCACGTGAGAAAGCTCAATATAAATTGGCTAACTACTTTCTTCTTTCAGAAGGACACCATAATAAGATATCCTAAAAGAACTAGAAATGAAAACCATTCAAGCTTCCCACAAGTGCATTGCAACAGGAGTGAAGATTTATGTAGAGAACACAGGCATGACAGGAAATGGACGGCTCATGGCTTTCTGGATTGCTCAGAGCAAGCCAGGTGAGATTTTATTTCGGTTCAAGGACCTTGGAAGTGCAAGGGCTTCTGTGCAGAGGTAGCACAAGAACTTATGGATCATTCAGGATGACAAAAATTGAAATACACACATAGGCCAGGAAAACAAATTACACAACAAGCTTCTTGGAATGCCTTCCATTTTTAAGCATGCAGTCCACAGTGCTTTCCGATACATGGCATTTGTGCTTCCACCTGCTCCTGGGAACCTTCTTCTTCACAGCAGCATTCAGAATCCTTCATTCCCGTGGGCAATATTCAAGTAGGTGCGTCCTGCTTTCCTCACTATTATGAATATTCACATCAGTCTATGGTTTTGTTCACAGAAATATTTGTGAAACTGCTGCTTTACTCAAATAAAACCTCTTTTTGTGGAAAAAGAAGAAGACTTGAACAAGAACATTCATCTTTTGCTACTCAGCATTCAGTCTTCCCCTCTTAGAGAACTATCATCCATCCAATTAGGTGCAGACACAATATTGCACAACTCAAGCAAATGATTACTCCTTTAAAAACTACTGAGGGAAACAAGCTGTTCGCAAACTCTCCATAGGCTCACCTGCAGCACACAGAGAAAATTGATGGAGTTCAGGGGGATTATGGGGAATATGAAAAGCTAAACATGTGTCTAGGTGTTGTCAGGATCAGGGCTGATGCACGCATCCACTACCATCAGGAGCAGCTTGTGAATTATTAACAACCAGAAAAATTGCCTAAATTAATTGGATAATTTATTTGTAATGAATAATTCGAGCAGCTCTATTCCTGAATGTCTTTCTGCCCTTGACTAAAGCAGTTTGGTAGAGCTGCCTGCCTCTTGTTTCGAATGTAGTTAAAGCTTCAATTAGGCTTGCCTACACTGAAATTTGACATACCCGTTTCTTTCACGTATTTGTACAGACAGAGAAGCAAGTCTGTATTTGGGTTGTGTTTTTGCAGGGTTTGAAGTCTTGTTCAAAGATCTTGAAAAATTGAATGACTGAGGACATAGACTGGAATTCTGCCCTTCAGTTTATGTGCAAAATCAAAAACATGCAAAGTTTGGTAGTATCCGAGCTTCATCTGATAAGGCATACATTAAAGTATGAAAAGAAAGCCCAGAAATAGGAGACTTGTCAGTTTGAATGTTAGTTAAATAAGTACATAAGATAAACAGTTCAGTGAGGGTTATGTAGCTGAATTTTCAATCAGGGTGCACAAAAGGCTGTTACGACAGCATCTTTCATTACCAAAAACATGCAGGATTTGTTGCCTGGAGTAGCAGGCACAGTTTACAGAGGAAAATCTACCAGTTTTAACAAATCTTTCTTTCAAATTAAATATTATTAACCAACTCAGAGCACCAGAAATTACTTTCACCCTTTTCACTCTTTTAAAAATCCAATATCCAGCAGTTTTTGACTGTTCGTTTGCCACTTAATTAGCACTGAATAGACTTTCTTTCACAACTATTTATTTCATATCTCCAAACAGGTACTACATGCTACTAAATTTAGTTAAATGCATCCCTCTGTTTAGTTTTAATCTTAAATTACATTATTCTTGCCATCTTGCTTAATATATTTGGATGAATAACTGCAAGATTGTGATACTACCATTTAATTTCTATGTGAAACAATGAATTTTAAAACTATTTTGCTTCATTATAGTATTAGGTTTCAAATAACTGGCCCAGATATTCAAGACAGACCTACCTTTTTAAAAAAAGAAAGAAGTATCTGATGATTAGGTGGACCAAAGTTCTCACTGCCTGTATCTCTGTTGAAGAGAGCTGCTTCCACTGCTCGAGGAAGGTGTAACAGGGCCACAGGAGAGAGGCAATAGGTCAAGAGCCTAACACAGAGGCTTCTAGTGCTACTGTCTGAGGAAAGCCAGTGACTGCCTGGAAATGTTACTCTCTAGAGCAAGACTTGGTCAAGATGGAGGTCTGACCTAATCAGAGATTAGGTTTAAATGGTACCTGAGAGGGAAAAGGTTTGGCTGTGGGCAACAGAGAAGATGAAAAGAGGCAACAGCTTGGAATGCACCGGTGCAAACATTTGCAATAGTGTCTTGCGGAGCTGAGAGGAGAAGGATGTGGAGAATTGCTGAAGATACTAGATAGGGAAACTTGCTTGGGAAGGCCACTCTGTGTGTGTTGTGTGTATAAAGCGTGTATAGATGCGTGTGTTTATGTGGGAGAATTCAAACATTCCAGATTTTGTAAGGTGCGGCTTGGCAAGGCACAGACATCTTCTGTTCTTCTCTTGCACAATCTTCACTTTTGCTTCTTGACCGGGGCAGTGGAAGGAGCTGACAAACCACGACAAGCGATCCAGACAGCATGGTGTATCCATGTGCAGTTTGAGAGCTGTGCGTAAATCCTGGGTTAGCCAGCTCGTTGCAGCTCTGTTCCCTTCTAGGGTGACGCAGGGCAAACTGCTCTGCTCACTACATTGCCACACAAGGTATGAAAGGGAAGGGCATGGCATGCTGCTTTCTCTTCCAAAAAACGGTATGTTGTACAAAACGGTGGCTAGGAACGACAGTGACCGCAGGAGATGCGATGCTCTGAATTGCCGTAGTTTAGAGATTGCTGGAGGTAGAGATTGCTTCTATCTTCTAGCATCATCCTCACGGAGATGCATCGGTGAAGCACCCTCTGTGGCTACAGCCCTACTCTGTGGAACACTAAGGGCTCTTTAAAATGCAGTGCATAATCTCAGCTACAAACATAATTTGTCACAAATTAAAGGTTCCTCTTAAGGTTTTTAGAGCCTTCTGCAGGATTATTTGTCTCAGGTTTCTGTCACTAGAGAAAAATCTCCGGATATTGTATATGAAATTTAACCATGACTGTTTATTGTAGGTTTTTTCGCATGTGTAATTTATCTGGATTCTGCAGGTATACATTTTTTTTACGTTTGTTCTCAGGTGTTAATGTATTTTTTGTAGAATATGTGTAAATAGATATGAGCAAACTGTGTAAAAGTTATTCAGCTACCCAGTGAACCATGTAATCTGTTGATTCATAGAGACAACAGATAATAGAGTGAGATATTTGCTTTACACTGTCTGTGTAGTATCTAGGCACAGAGTCAATTTGTGTCCTGTCGGGGCATGTTGTACCACACTATATTATCGCTTTGAGGATAGGCAATTTGGGTAATGAATATGTGAGCTGGGTGGGGGTGGAGAAGTATATCCAGTATCTACAAAGTGGAAATGTTAAACCACGGTTTCGGCTTCATCCTGGTTAATTCAAAGCACTATCATCGCAGACAGCTCTTTTGCTATCTTGGAAACAATATTGTTAATTAGCTTCTGTCTTCCCCTTTATCATATCATAAAAATGGTAACAATGCACTAAACACTGACATTTTCTTTGTACAGCAGGTATGAGTAAAAATGCCACCCCTTTAGGAAAACAAGGAAATTAAATGGAAGTAGATGAGCATTTTGAGAGCAGCGAGGGAAAATATTTACTAGTTTCTATGCTTGATCCAAGGAACGATTTGACCAAGCTGTGCTTACACTTTCTGTTGCAGCAGCCCATCACTATACTGCCATTCCAGCCACTCCCAACAGCACTGGGGTTGACAGCTGTGCAAATGAGTGAGAGGTGCAGGGTAATGACAAATAGGCCACCCCTGTCCACTCCCCAGAATATGCTCTGCAGCATCAGATTTTTGTTTTCTTGTTAATCCTTCTCTTAAGAAACGATCTTACAAGCTGTTGCCATTTGTGTGACTTTTCTGGGAAAGCAGCCCTGAATTCCTGACAGGTATTTGCAAAAGAGAATTTGTGAGAGAGGTGTTCTAGGATTGAACTGCTTGCTCCCCTCCACACATCTTCCCCGACACTCTGACGGTATGTGGTGCAATGCAGGTAAATGTGGACCTAGTGCTATGTAAAGTATCAGAATGGGTTTAGCTGTGTTACTCCAGATCTCCGCCCTGGATAATTTGCCCTTTTAGTATAGAAATGTAGTGGAGTGGGTTAATACAGTTAAATTGCTTCTCTCTGTTTTTGGTACAACTGAGCTTGATTGCAGACGGCTCAAGAATTGCTGTGCAGTCAGAGTAACAGATGAGTCTCATGTTCAAATATAAAGGCAACCCAAACATACCCACCGAACTACATCGTATGTAACCATTGTAATGAGAGTCCCTACAATGTGTCAAGCTGAAATTAGCTCCAGCCACTTCCTCTTCCCCCTCTTCTGATCCTGCCATTGTCTCCTGGAGTCATTGCTGAGATTTGAAGCCTGCAGAAGGGAGTGGGAATGAGCTATCCACCCACACTGCAGGTGACTGTCACATCGAGGAAATCTCCATACATCAGACATGAAGCCAAACAGCAAAGGCTTAAAAATGCAAAGGCTGGGTGAAACAAAAAGAAATCTTTATTCTTTTCTCGCTAATTCTTGGTCATTTGTCCATAAGCAATCATTTCACTCTAGATTTGATAAGACCTGCTTCTGACATCTTGGTTGGCTTCACTTTGGCAAAATTCCTCTTGACTTAAATAGAAGTTTTACTTGAATAAGTAAAGACTGCAGGTAGTCCCAGAACCTCTTTTCTGTTATCCCTATGCCTTCCAACACAGGCACCCAGGCTACTTTCGGATCTTAGCGGTACTTTTCAGGTAAGACTGGCCAGCCCGCCCCTGTGTCCCAGCCAGAGAGTGACCCCTCTGAGCATCTGCACGGAGGGGCTGGCCTGAGCAGGCACTCCTCTCCTTCCTCATGCCTGCCAAGTGCTGCTGCCACCTGGGCCACGCTGGGCAGTCGCAGTCACAGGAAAAGGAGGCAATGTGGTAAAAGTGAAGCTTAGTCACGATTCCTGCAGAGATACAGAACAAGTGTTTTGTTTTTATTTTTTTTTTTGTCTAATTAAAGCTATTTATTGTTTGTGCTGAGACGTTCTGGTGAAGGAAAAGGTCAGCGTCGTGATACGCGTTGTACAAACACAACAAAAAACACAGCCTGTATCTGCTAGGGGCCAATTAGTGCCTGCAGCACTCAGTAGGAGTTTTTTCTAAGAAATCTCTCAGCCATGGGTGCCAGGTGAATTTAGCCTCTTTGTTTGCCTTAGACTAGAAGACATCTTGGAACAGAGAATACAAGGAGGCAACATTTGATTGCATTAGGAATATTAATTCTCAATTTTTAGCTGCTTATACAGCACATTTCCTTGGCAATACTTCATAGTGCTAGTTATGGCTAAAACATCTCTGGGGCTAGAGCTTGTAGAATCATTTGTTCTCAGCTCCTGGTAACTTGTTGCAATCTCAGAATGCACCTCCATCTCCAAGTACGATGAGGCAACTTGATGCTCATCCATCAGCCACACAGCTTAATGCAACCGGGGTCAGGGTGAGCTTTTAATGGGCCTGTATCACCTCCCTAACTGGAAACAGCCTTTTGCTACTCACTTGTTGCTCACTGTCTCCAGCAGTCTCAGCAGTTGCGGTGGATGGTTGGACCCACTTGGAGTAGTTTTGTCAAGGCTTTCATTTAGGCTGGGAAACTACTCCTGAGTTGTCCCCAGTTCTGCTTGGGTTGGGATCACCATGTTCAAGCATTATGAATGTAATAGATAAAACAGACTAGAGAAAACGCATTGGTCTTGATTAGGATCATCCGCTTCTCTTGAAAGCAAAAGTTATCCTCGTGTGTCTCAAGTTTAGTTGCATTCCATTTCAGTACTGGGGTGACTGCTCTGACTACGGAGGACTTTCTCCTGATGGGAGTCAGGACAGAACCCACTGTGCTCACAGCTTCCTTGCTGGGAAGAAGTTGCCGCCTTGTTTGGCTTAGCTATACCAGAAAAGCTTAGCGGAATGGTGACTTGCCTGCCATTCCAGTACACGGATCTCGTGTGTGCGGTATACACAGGAACACTTTGAGAGAGAAGTCAGAAAATGTCATGTGTATTGTGTACTATAAAAATTTCAGTTTATCTTGCATGTATTTTTAATGGCAGCCACTTTCCAACTTCCTTTTGTTCGATACAAACAGCAAACTTGTTCTTGAAGTAAATACTGTTTTAGTCTTCTGTTTTTTCCCCCTTTGTTTCATTTCAGATTAGTTTAGTTTAGAGCTTCTGCCTGAGCAGCCAGGGAATATATATAATAGGGCATGAATACATTCTTATAAGTATTAGAACAAGTATGGAAACACAGAGCCCTTAGTGACCTTGCTAGTCCTTTGCTGATCACTTGTGTTTGTTGTTGTAAGAAGGCAAACATAAGTATAGAAGTGTTATTGAACAGAAAACCCTTCAAAAATTTCACCAGCCTTTTGTATTCAAGTCGCAGAGCAATGGGGGGGCCGCCCTGCTCGGAAAGCATACTTATGCAAGTATTAAGAACTGGCTGAGATAAGAAGTGAAGCTTAAGAGACCTTCATCATTAGCTGCTAGTGGTGGAGATTAGTGATCCTACTACAGGATTACAGATGGAAAGACTGGTAGTGTTGGTTAATTGTTCATTAATGCTTGTAAAATAAGATAGCGGTAGCAAAACTTGCTATTGTCTGCTCTCTCAAAGTAAAACAAAATTGGGTCTGTTTGTCAATAGCTGTATTGATGTTAACGGGAACGTGTTTAACAGATCATTTTACAGTGTAAACCACTATCCAACTCTTTCAACATTTAATTATACACTATTATCCTAATTAGAAATAATTTATGTTTTAAATAATCCGTTATCTACACATGAACATTTTATTCTTTTAATTAGCAATGTCTTCATTAGGGTGCTTTTAATGTTTCAGAGTTTGTACATAAATCTCAGGTGGAACATTACCTCCCTGTAGCCTCATAAATTTATTTTATTTACCATACCTTTAGCATCGCTATACTTCCCCACCAGCGCTTTTCTGTACCATTAGGGAACGGCAGCCACCGTCCAGGCAGCAGACTACCTCTCTCAGGTGCAGCCCTGGATTATGCAAATTTCTGCTGGCAAAAACTTGCGAGTAGAACCCTGGGAGACGGATGTGCATCAAGGAGGAGAAGCTGTAGCTTTGACTCTCTGTCTTCCGAGGGGCTGACATGCCACATGAAGCTGGGCCATGCTTGCTGTAGAGAGGTTGTGCTTATCCTCTGTCTTGGTGGGATGCTCAGTCCAGGCTGCAAAACAGAACTCCTTAGGCTACTCCCTGAGGCGAAGAGGTGCTGTGGTGACTGCCTTCCTGTGCAGACATGCCTATTTTCTGTTAACAGCCAGCCAGTGGCTGGCCTGTGATACCTACCAGCAGGGAGGGTGCGCAGGCAGCCCCTTCTGCATTGCCTGCCCCAGAGAGGGGCCAACTCTCTCCTGCTTCTCCTGCCTCTCCTGTGGTGCTCCCAGCATTGCTCTCCAGTGGGACCTGTGGGTCACACACGTGCTGGACTGGCAGGAGTGGGACTGCTGCTCCTGGGACCCATAACTCTTCCCTCCTGCAGCCAAGTGGGACAGCGAGGATCCTGCAAAGTGTACTGTGACAAAAAACAGCTTTACGACAAGGACAAACTTGAAAGGAAAAGGAAAATTTTTATTAATGAAAATAAACTTCAAAAGTAATACTAATCCTGGAACAGAAAAAATATTTTCAATGTTTTCAATCCAACGTGTGTGGAGGATTGGTGTTTTCACAAAAAAATTATTTCACAGCAAGAAGTCTCAGCTGCCCAGGAAATAAAAGTATGTGTTTTAAATGCACGTGTTTTAAAGGCATAGGAAAACTCTGCACCTTTCAGGTTACATCCCTGTAGGAGCTTGAGTGAGAAAATCAAAGTCTCCGGGTCCTCACAGAGGACACACCCTGGGAGATTTACTCACACCCTCATCAGATTTTCCTCTGTGTGTCTTCGTCAAGGATAACGATACAGCCATTGGTGAAGATGATTTGCTCTGCCCTGATCTTGAGTCTGCTTTATTGGTCCCTCGGCAGCAGTCAGAGGAGCCTGAAGGGCAGCTTTAGCCTGAGCCAGGTGCTGCTGGCCCTGAGGAACTGTTGCATCATCCAGGCACTGACAGGGTGATGCGGAGTCCTGGTTGGGGTCCTTCCGCAGGCAGTAGGAATGGGGCGTTGTGGCATGAAAAGCTGCTGTGCTCTGATAACCAGCCTGAGAGGGGATGCAGGTATGGAGTAACAACTGCAAACACTTCTGCTAAGTGCCACAAACCTATCTGACCCGACACATCATTCACTGACATCGGAGACCACGGGAACCTCCACGTGGGCTCTAGTGGACGGGCCGTTATGGCTTCCCATTGCTTATTACTTGCAGCCTTGTCTGTCAGAGCAAACAAGTAGGCGCTGAACTCTGGGTGTATGGGCTGCCCCATGGAGAAGTTTGAACGTAACAATGTCTCTGTCCGCTGATAAGAAGTGATACTGCTGGTTAACTGCTCAAAGGTGTTAACCAACAGCTCATTACTCTTAAAGATACAAACTTTATAACCCTTTTTATGTGGCATGGCATGAGAAGTGACTAAATAATTGCGTGCTGAGAGCTGCCACCGAGAGATGTAAGATGTTGGTTTAAGATAAACAAATCTGACTGAAATATTTGGGAAGATGGGAAAGATACAAACCACAGCCTCAGTTTACAACACAATAGATATCCAAGCCCTGCTTTTCTGTAATGACAATTTCAACAGGAGTAACAAATAACATCTGTGCTGAAAGTTAACCCCAGTACAGAAACAAAAGATCCACCTGGAAACATTAAGATCCACCTGGATCTTAATTTAGTGACTATCAAAGAATACTGTAGAGAGGTTGGGGGGAGATTGTATCAAATGCTGGGGCTTTCCTTATAACTCATCAGCTTCTCCTCTCCTATGGTTTATGGCTGCTTCTTCAGTCACTGCAGCTGTAAATTACCCTCTTAGCCAACTGTCCTAGATCTTGTTTGGGCAGAATCTCTGGGCCTGGCAGTGTCTGTTCAGTTCAGGCCATTCTGCATTAGTATGACAGGCAAAGAAAAATAAAGAAATCATTACTGTGGCTTCGTTGCTCTTTTGGAAAGCTATGGATTTGAAGCACATGCCTCTGATTCCTCCAGTGATATTAAGGGATGTGTAAATAGGATACACCACTGCTTGGTAGCTGCTGCTTAAAATCAAATGAGCAGCTGGACAAACACGTCTTTTAGCCAGCCAGTTAAAGGAAAGCAGAGTGCTACATGGGGGTGTCCAACCTGGGGACAGGGCAAGGTCCCCAACTTTCGTTTGAGTTTGAAGTGTACTTTAAAACGTCCTTATATGCAAGCACTGGGAATGCATAATTTAGATTAGATTAGAAGGGAAAAAAATTATTTCCTGGCAGAAATTCCCCAAACTCCTGTGTTAACCTGAGTTAGTTAACACATAATTCAGGTGCTGGCGTAACTGTGTGTGATGGTGGTAGAGACCTCCAGGAAGAAACTCTTGCTCCGTACTGAAATAAGTGAACCATGAAGCCCCTTTATGGTTAGATGAGAGGAAGAGCCTGAAGAGGGGTCTTGCCATTCATTCTACCTCATTACAGGTACCTGACTGATAGCAGGGCTCATTACTAAGAGAAGACTCTGACATTAGTTCACATGTTGATTGACGTGACTGGTAGTGTGAAGGCTGGATTGAGTTGTCAGATGGAGCTTTATCACCTGCATTGCAGCCTGGTGGTTTATTGCGGAAAATTGTTCCAGGAAGAGTGTGTTGAACTGTTTGCCAGGAGGTTCACTACCCACCCGCCCATTGTCTGATAGCAAGGACCAGCACGGCATCCTTTACCTACTATCTCATAAAAGGCCAGGTGAAAAGATTATGAAAAGGCACGGCATAGTTCCAGAGCTTCCTGCTAGAGCCTGGGGCCTGCTCAACCCTGTGTGTCGTGCGATGTGAGAGCTGTTGTTTGAAAGTTAAGTCACAGCAGTGCGCATGTAGGTGCCAAAAACATACCCAGGTGCCCATGTAGCATGTGTCACTGCAGCTCTCTGGTGGGGCTAATGTATCGCTGTTATTATCCACTCTTTTGACCTAATGCCACATGACAGAAGGGAAAAATCTTGTATATCTCAGTTCTCCATTGGAGCATTAATGGCAATTTGCAATTGTTCTGCATTAAAAGCTTATAAAGCGCGATGTGGCCTTCTGGGTCTTTGTCCTTAGAGTGCTCTGGATCGCCCTGACCGCACGCAGCCCCACGTCCACTGCTGCTAACAGTGGAATAGGAACACACCGACTGTCTTTGTGCAATTTTTCCTCAACAAGAGCTTTTTCCAGCTCACCCGTTATAAACAGTTGATGGTTTCCTGTGACCTTTTGGACCTACACTTCAGTTTCTTGTACGTTACAGTTGCGCTCCCTCCTCTTGCCTTGTTATGAGCCAGCACATGATGGATGAGCCCTCAGCATGCCTTGAGGTGCAGCAGGAGCAGCGGAGGAAGTAAAGACAGCAGATCTACTTCAGCAAATTAGCAGCAACAGCAGGCTCTGTTGTGGCAGTTCTGTTGAATGCCATCATTTTAACTGTTCACTATGGAATAGTTCCTAAATGGCATTTATATTTAAGTCAGTTTATTATATTATTCCAGCCATGCAAAGCTGTACTACAAATTTACCAGCTCAGGCACAAAATCTATTCACGCACCCTCTTCCAAGATGATGATAATGGACACCCCACCCCCCCACCCCACCATTCTTCCCTCAAATGATTATATTTTGCTTGGCCATCAAAACAAATCACTCATCTTGGGTGAATAAAATTTTGCAATGCTGCAGTATGCAGGATGACACAGTTTGGTTTTGGTTTTATTTTTTTTACATTTTCTTGTCATTGCCTTGTGCAGAATATTTCACACTCCTTGCTTAATTTTTGTATGCGTACCATTGTAGCGAATTCTGACACACATCACTTTGATGCAACGCTGACAATACACCACCATTTTTCTTCCACAGCAAATACTTCTGATATTCTTTTCTGATTATTTCTTAAATAGAAAAACCAGTAAATAGAAAAGGCATGGCTTAGCTCAGGCTTTTGTTTTTGGGCCCCAAATTTCAAAGGCCTTCCCATGTTTTTTGTGCTTCTTGGGCACTTTAACCAAATAAAGTGGCTCCAGCTGCTGCTTCATGGTGGTGTTTGCACCCAGACCAGTGTGCCCAGTGCAGGGCACTGACAGGTGCCTGGTTTAAAAGGACCAACTTCCAGGGGCCTTCAGGACCCTCGATGTGAACACACAGCACTTAACCATCACCTCCTCAGCGTCACGCTGCAGCATGCAAAGGGATGGGGATGGGGTCTTCTTCGCCGTTTCAAAAGGGGCAGCATGAAACCTGAGTTACTGCCAGTGTTCCTGGGTGCCCGGTGAGATGCGTGCCCGGTAGGTTCTCCTGCAGGTGGAGCTTTTCTCCCCAATGTGAAGCAGCTTACCGCAACAGACCTCCTTCCAGCATTCCCTCCAAACCAAGGGGCAGAGACAGACCTGGCCGCATTCTGCAAATGGTTTGTTTTGGGCACTTTATGTATTTCCTTTTATATTCAAAAAACAACACAGTTGCAGCATGGTTCTTTTGCTCACCCTCTTACCACCTGCATTGTCAGAGGAGCCAAAAAAAAAAAAAAATCAGTTATTTTAAGCCAAAGCTTTAAAGGGTATTAATTCAATGGGATAAACTGCAGTTAAGAAACTTTTATCAAGCAAGCTGGGTTAGGTGGTTAAAAGAAAGAAAAAAAAAATCACTCTAAAAAAAACATACAGTAGGTAGCAGTTTATGTGTCAAGAAAACTGAGAGAAATTTTGACACTCTGATGTCTAGCATATAGCACTTAAATCATTTTTCTCCAAACTTCAGTCATAAAACTTCAAAGAGTTTTAGCCATAATACAAATTTTTAGACTAAGAAGCGGTGTTTGAAGTTATTTTATAGGATTTTGCTGTAAGGGTTCCAATTGATTTGTAGTAAGATAAAAGAAGAAAACTTTATTTTCGAAGCTTTGTCGGAAAAAGCTTAGCTTCCATTGGCCGTTTTGCCAATATGCCTTGAGGGGATGATGATGTCGACACGGATATTATATGCCTATACGAACTGAACTGAGTTTACACCTCCTGCTGTTTGTGTTATGGTTAAAATCTGTCACAAAACTGGCAGTGATTTATTAAATGTTTAATGAAGTAAGACAAAAACTTCAAGAACTACAAACAGAAAAGTAGAACATCACATTAAAGTATAATAATATAGGTTACATTTCTGATTTTTTTCATATTTCTTTTGCTAAAAATGTGAAAAACACAATTAGAAATCAAGGCAGTATCAAAAGATTACGGGGTGTCAGATCAGTCTACCAAAGGTTGTACTTCACTCGTTCACTTTTTTCTTTCTAAACAGAGGAATGGAAAAAGAATATGGACTAATAATATGCTCACAAAAGAAACCAACCAACCCAAAGAAAAACCCAAGCTGGCATTACAGTGTCTTAAGTCTCTACCACAGAAAATTTTTCCCTATTAAGTTTTCAGAGGAGCAATATCAAATGTCACGCAGTGTTATTTCACTGTTACTGCATGTCCCAGTTAGAAAAAAATTCTGCTCTGTGTTGCATGTTTAAATAATGTTTTTCTAATAAACTATTTTTATCTAATGAACTTAACTGAAATCAAAACATTAAAAAAAAATTATTTCCTGAATGCAAATCTCAGATTTGTTTTATTTACCAATAGCTTTCAGAAGTCATTATGACTCCTGATACAGCTTTGCGTTTTCTACGGTATAATAAAAGACGATATTTGTATAAGCCTCCCGCCTGTTGGTGTTTGTGACTATTAAAGCGGAGCAAGTGTATTCCTGCACCTTTTGGCAGAGCTTATTTACATTTTCTTGTATAACAGAGACTTAGTCTATATTTTTGGTTTAATTATTTTTCATTGGAAAATGTAATTCCTGTTATTTGACTTGCCTGATTACCCATGTACATCCTGAACTACAAATTCATTAAACATGGCAGGAGAGGGTTTAAGATTACAAGTCCATGTTTATTGTGTTATTTAACTCAAAGGACGTCAGCCATCAATATATCCACACCAATGCTAATGCACCATGCGATTTGTGGTGGCTTTGCAGGCACTGTTACACCTCATGAGAGGCTACAACCCAAGTTGCTGCTCAGGCTCCCTCCTACTGGTTCTCCCTTTTGTTCACTCAAAGGACCTCAGCCATCAATATATCCACACCAATGCTAATGCACCATGCGATTTGTGGTGGCTTTGCCGGCACTGTTACGCCTCATGAGAAGCTACAACCCAAGTTGCTGCTCAGGCTCCCTCCTACTGGTTCTCCCTTTTGTTCAGAGACACTTTCAAACCCAACATTTTCTTTCTCCAAGAAAGCTGGCAGAGCAGCAGAAAGCAACATTCCTCTCCAAGTCTACCAAGTCTGCTTTCCAGGAGTGTTTGTCCTGGTCTGTTTGTACGTCACAACCCTGTAGCCTGCTGGCCCCTATAGAACCAACCGCCCAGCTCTGAGACACCTGGATTACATTTCTCTTTAACAGGGGTGGGAACAGCCATTTATTAAATAAAGAAGGTTTTCACATAGTGTAGTTAAGCACAACAGCCAATGCCAGTGACAGACCCCTCCTACCATAAATGACTCGACCTTTTTTTGCCCTCCCGCTCTATGCAGCTTTGCAGCAGCCCGGGGTTCGGCTCCATTTGCAGTGGTTCTGGCTCTGCTGCTGTATTGAAGGTCCATGGTTTTAAACTGCATTTTTTGTCTCCTTTGGGATATTGGTAAATCAAAATAATGGCAAGTTCCCCTTAAAAAAAACCAAACCAAACCAAGTCCCAATAAACAACCATTTAATTCTTTGTCTGCTGCTGCTTTTCCCTTCCTTTGCCAGGTGAAGGGCTGCGTGTCAGTTTGCCTACCAGTGCTTGCCAGCCCCAGGGCTGTCACAGAGAGCCGTGTTTTGAGCTACTTATCAGGTAAGTTTAGAAGTTGGAAGAAAAGCTTGTAGTTGCTCATTTTTGCCCTCACTACTGGATGTCACTGCCTGTGGCTAGTGCAGAAATATTCAAGGGTGCCATAACGCAACATACCAAAAAAAGGCAAATGACATTGGAGATATCCTTAATCCCTGGACTTATATAAACTATTCTGCTGAGGTTTTGAAACAGGTTTATGCTTTCAGCTAGTTTTTAATCAAATGAGTCTCACATTCCCTGTAATATATGAATGATCATACTCATCCTTTTTTTTTAAAGGGCAAGACATAAATACTAGCTGCACATATTTTACTATCATGTCTGATTTTTTTTCAGCCATCTATGTACTGTCAGAGGTTTTCCAGCATGTAAAACAAGTCCATGGCAATTGGCTCTAGGTGCTGTGTTAGTTTTTTTTTTTTTTCATCCCTAGTGTGTGTGTTTGTGTAACATAAACTTGCTTGCCTCCCTGTTTCCAGTCCTGTACTTCTGGGAAGCAGAATAGCAGGCGGCTGTGCCTGTTTCTCTGGGACTCTCCTTCAGAGACACTGGAAAAAAGTGCAGTATTTTAGACCTTATTTGCATATTTTAAATGGATTTTTGAAAATATCAATAAATTTTTCTTCTGCTTCCCAGGGCCCCAGTATTTTAAGATACGCATGTGTTTGTTGATGTTCTAGGTGCTGTGTTAGGTTTTTTTTTTTTTTTTTTCCATCCCTAGTGTGTGTGTTTGTGTAACATAAACTTGCTTGCCTCCCTGTTTCCAGTCCTGTACTTCTGGGAAGCAGAATAGCAGGCGGCTGTGCCTGTTTCTCTGGGACTCTCCTTCAGAGACACTGGAAAAAAGTGCAGTATTTTAGACCTTATTTGCATATTTTAAATGGATTTTTGAAAATATCAATAAATTTTTCTTCTGCTTCCCAGGGCCCCAGTATTTTAAGATACGCATGTGTTTGTTGATGTTAAAGGACATTGCTATGAAAAAGGATTTCTGGACCCCTCAAGTGGTGAAGCTAGTACCACCTTCCTGTTTCTGAAAGACCGGGCTGCTTCATTTTGTAACCCAGGACACTCACAGAGCACGACAGAAAACAAAAACTATCTTCCATCTGTCTTCAGCCTCCTAGAAAGGGAACCTTGTGCCCCTCGTGTCAGACATAAATGTGACACCTACATCTATGAAAAACGTACCTCCTTAAGAAGAGGGGGGAACGGCTTGACGG
>NW_010414313.1:0-3102 GCF_000710305.1 Buceros rhinoceros silvestris
CCCCCGCAAGGCGGGGGCGTGAGCGGCTCATGTCAGCAGCCGCAGCCTGGAGGAAAGCCAAGGGGTGACCAGAGCCATCGGTTGGGACGGACAGAGCCAAGAGACCGCCAGGGCAGTAAGAGGGGCTTTGAGAAGCAAGGCAGCGGAGCTGGCACTGGTGTGGCGGGAAGGCCGGTCATCCTGTGATGTGGCCCCAAGAGGAGGCAGCTCACAGGGGTAGCCCCCCCATCTTCCAACCCTGCCAGCTCCCATCCAGAGATGCCTGCAAATGGCCTTCGGGCTAACTGAGGACAAGCAAAGTACACGCTGTTAAAAGAATAGGAGTGGTAGCTGCTACCAAGAGTAACAGGGAAAGGAAGTCCCTATGGCTTTACAAAGACAAAGGGGAGGCGGTAGAGCAGGTTATTGGGCACAAGGAGGCAGCTGCTGTCGTGCCACAGTGAAGAAATCTACACATTCTTTTGACTCTCCAGCCCTGCCACCAGCTGCACGTACAAGGTCCCTGGTGTTTCTGGGGGGCCAGTTTCTCTCCTAGGTCTGCCATTAAGAACAAGGACAGAATGCCAGCACCTGGACCCTGTGGTACCTCCAGACCACAACTTCTCTGCATTCACAAGGGGCAAACCAAGCCTCCTCTTCACAAAAGCACGCACACTGATGTCCAGCAACATCGAAAACACTAATCCTGTGCTCTACTGGTAAAAGAAACAGATCTTTTCATAGGCCGTTTGTTAAACTGTCTGCTTGACGTGTTCTACAAGTCTTTGCAAGCCTGCAAAGGGGTATTGAAAACCCTTCAAAAACTGACCAGTGTGCTCTCTGCCAGCTACAGCAGAGGGAGCAAAGCCTGGGCTAGTTCCCCGTTCCACCTTCCTCTACGTTTTCCAACAAGCGCACAGGAAGAGCACTTTCTCAGACGTGAAGAACGGTGAAGGGAATTGAGGGCTTGGGGACGGCAAGTGCTTAACAGAAGTGGCTTTCTACGTCCTTTGGGTTCTCCTCTAAGTGATATATGGCAGAATTTGTGATAGGTAGATCACTGAGAACTGAATTTCAAATGAGCTATGTAAGATTTTGGTAAAACAAGACAATCACTGTTGAAATGTTGCTGAGGTAAGCATTTTAGAGCAGTTATGTCAGTTCTTGGGGTAGCTAATTTCAGCATCCTTTAGTGGATAATCTAATCATCAGTAGAATCACCAAAAAAAGCAGTAGTAGTATGAGTGGAAAGGTGCTTCTCTTTACTGAAATTCAGCCTGTTGATCATGAACAACCCAACTCACCAAGATGACCCTGACTCCCCCTATTTAATAATATAATGCTCTCTCCTAACATTCAACTCATTTATGAGCACACTGAGCAAAAGCAACACCAGCATAAACCCTTGTCGGATACCAGTCTGCATCCCCTCACTTTGACACCTGATGGCTACTGCTTAGTCAAGTATTTCAGCCCATTCTACCACCCTACAGCTGTGATTTTATCTAGATTACGTTTCCTGGAATCGTTTATGGCAGCCTGTAAGGAACCGTGGTGGTATGCAAACGTCTCAAACATTGCTGCCGTTAACCATCAGTGGGGCGGGTTGTGAGCAGTTAAAGATGCACCTCGTGCTGCGCACGTGCATAGCGACTGACCATGGAAAAACATTCGAAACTGGACGGGTCACCTACATGGGAGATGTGCTGTCACCTAGGCAACCGAGAGACGCGAAAGGGGCCATACCCAAAATATAAAAGACGGGTGCAGCTACCCCTGAGGAGAAACTTTCCACTCCGGCTCTCCATTTCCAGCCTGCTGCCTCCTGCTCTCCCCATCGCCAGAAGCCAACAGACATTAGGACCCAGCACAGCATCGCCAGAGACACTGCGCATGGTGACTACTCCTCCTCTCTGCACATGTTATCTTGCTTCCTTCCCACTTCCCTGCCTCTCACCCCTTTTCGTTATCTTCTCTTCAATAAACAAAGGTATACCAGTTGGAACCAACATATGATCTCATTTGCATCTTAATCTCGCTCGGGGTAAAACACCAAACTGCCTCGATCCACTGCCACAGTGGATCGTGACACGGCAGCACAGCACAAAAACTTGTCTAACCTTTACAGCACATTCACTGTTGTTTGTTTATGCACCAAGCCAGTCACACTAATGACGGAAATTAGATCAGTTTGGTATTTTTTGTCCTTCACAAATACAGACTATATTTTGTTCTATTTTATTACTGCAGAGTAGGGAGGAGATTTCCAAGAAACCATCTCCAGTAACTTTATGTACTTAACTGTACCTCCTGCTTCTCCTTGATAAAACAACCTGGGCGTTCTGTCCCTGTATCCCAGAAGACAGGTCAAGTCAGGCGTGTTCAGAAGATCAGGGCTAAGAGAGCAACATGATCAGAAGTTCGCTTCTGCCCTTTTGTTGCTCAGATACCTTTTCTTAAAAAAGAAACTTTTAAAATGTTATTCAAATCTAATCGCTTTAAACGTCAAAAAGAATTAGAACAATATTCGGCAGTGCTGTGAGACAGCAAAAGTACCTCTCGCGTCACTGCAAATTGTAACAACTTACAGAGCAGTTAATTTCTTTTTGCTATTTTTGTTGCAAACACCATGGAATTTCTGTATTTTAATTTCTGATTTTTTTTTTGTCTACGCAAATCTTTTCCAGATATTTAAATTAACCTTAATGTCAATAGGTGAAGAATTCTGTATTTCATATCTGTAAGATTAGTTATCTATCTAAAATAGAGACTTGCAATAGATATTTTACCAGCTGAAAATATGAAATCCTACCCATCACAAGAGGTGAATTAAGGTGAACATATGCTATCATGAAGGATAGGAACTGGAGGTACCATCAGTGTATTTACATATACATTTAGGGAAAACAAGGTAAGTGAATTATTCAAAGTTCAGGTTGAAGGTTTTGATCTGCATAAACATTTCCTGTACCTTAGAACCTGTGGTGCATAAGAAACATTGTTAGTAATTTAAAATACGAACGTGGTTCTTACAGTTTCAGGGTCTGATCTATACTGCAAGAGAAAGCCCAGTACCAATAAAACAGCCAAACAACTCCCCCCCCCCCCCACACCCCCCCCGCG
>NW_010414313.1:3199-13711 GCF_000710305.1 Buceros rhinoceros silvestris
GCCCCGGTGTATACTGCTCCTTTAATAACGAAAACCAGATCAGACGGGATACACGGAGAATCTACCGAAGAAGCTACACTAATAATGGAGGTAATGAGTTGTGTACTTGGGTATCTACCAGCATCCTCATGGTGTAACGATGTTACAAAATAACTCTCCAGAACTGGAGACTGAAGGCTTTTACTTGAACATACTGTTGGTTACCTCCCAAGTGCCTTTCCTGAACTTTAATGAAAACCAATTTACATGAACTGAGGTTCCCTTTGAGTTCCAATCAGAAAATATATACGCTGATAATTACCGGTTGGTATGTAACTCTACGGAGAGCTACCCTGTCTGTGCATGCCCTTCTGTCACCTGTTCAGCCTGCAGGGATGGCCGTGACATTAACCTCTCAAATCGGCTTTCTGACAGAGGCACTGCGAGCCCTGTCCAAGTGGTAACGCCCACAGCCACCCATCTCTGGTGGCTCACTGCTCTACTCCAACAGCTCCCGGCCCCATGCTGCGCCCCTGAGCTCTGGCACTCACCCCCAGACGGGAGACTGGCATCCGCGTCAACCTCTGCTGCAGCTGCGCCAGCCTCCCTCTGCACGGCCTGGAGGCACCCGCTGCACCCCTGCTTCTAGGAACACACCTGCCCAAGCACGCGGGGCCAGGACCCCAGCACTGCCTTTTAGGTTTCTCACTGTCAGTACTCCTCAGGATCAAAGTTTGGCTTTTTTTACAACCATCAGCTCCTTGTCGTTGACAGGCTTTTCTGGATGGGTAACCGCTGCTTCTTTACGATTTCCTTTCACTGGCATGAGCTAAGTGCCTACCTACTTCCAGCAGCCTGACCCCGTTCACTGCAGAGCTACACTCTCCACCCAAACACATCAATGAACAGCGGAGAAACTCTCTGCTGAAAAATAATTTTGTTAATTGAACTTCAAAATGGCTACAGTAAAAGGTGACAGTATCTTTAATGGGAGTTTTTGCAGAAAAAGGGCAATATGAAGCAATGAACGGAAAAATATATTTCAGATTAGAACCAAAAAGCTCACAAAAATCCTCTTTTGAGAGTCCTCATGTTAGTCAAGTGAATACTTTTTGTAAGTATTACATTAATACACCTCCAGGAACTACTTTCCCTCTCACTGAGGATGTTTAACAGAAGGAGTAGGAGTAAGCATAACCATAATTAAATTCTTCCATTTATTCTTTCATTAATACAGTATTTCCTTCCCCACAGATGAATAAAAAGGATCGCTCATAAGACATTCATAGAAGAGCTATCAAATATGGTTCTGTTGAACCTGTTGCTTCTTTGGAAGACCACCTGCTTTAGCAGCATCCAGAAACATCACTGCTGTCTAGAGAACACTGAATCTTCCTTCCTCAACCTCAATATCCACAGTGGATCCAAGGCACATAACATTGTATTATATGAACTAGTTTTAACCCAGTACTCAATCCAGAAATACACCGTATCAAAAGGTATAAAATTACTATTTGGAAAGTTTACTAATGATATGGGCAGATTAAACTATTGCCAGGAGGTGAATTATTCTAATGGTGAAGATCAGAGTTTTGATTTCTTCTGAAAGAAGTTGACGATAGCATTTAAGCATTCATCAGATAACCACCTCTCCTTCAGGACTTCACACTCTGTACTGTTGATTGCATGGAGCTTCTCCTTTTCTACACTTCGTAACAGTTGCTTTGACACTGCCAAGGACTGGGGGAGAAAGAGAGAAACATTAGGAAGTTACGTTTGCTATACTTTTAATTTAACGTTTCAGGAAACAGCACAATAAGCACATTGAAATTCAAAGCGAGCTGTACTGACATCTCTTTTTAGCTTTTAGTCAAACTTTTCACTGGAAGTAACGATTGCATTTAATTACTGAGACTGCTAATAAGGTGGAGGTGGCTGATGGGAAGCAAAACAGGAGTCCACCAAGTGCTCCTCATCAGAATAGATGGGGGTAAGAATAGAAACCTGTTCGACTGTCTGCAGTGCCTTATGGAACCTACATTATCAGCAGCTGGCACAAGTGTCTCCTCTTGGCCAACGTAACACCATACCATTGTGACTCAAGGAGTTTTGCAAAACCTAAATTAGAGAGCAGGATGACTGAGTTCAGAAAAAAGTAAAGCCACCCAGCATCATCTCGAGCACCCACAGAGCACACAGTGCCAGTACGATTGTAAAACCAGCAGTAAGGGTCTTAGACGTAAACTATCGCCAAAATAAAAATCTTAGAGAAGGAACCCAAGCCACGCACACAGAGACTGCAGGCGCGTTAATCAGTTGGTTTTTAAGGCTTTTCAGCCATTGAATCTCTGTGTACACGGCACTTTCTTAGCTCCAGCCAGGGTAGAAGAGAGTTAATCTGTTTCCAAGCAGCAGAGGGACAGGGATAGACCTGTGCTTGCAGGAAAATATATTGAGCATTGTTACTTCCATTAAGGAAGAAGTGAAACCAAGTAAGGACAGGTCTGGCAGGGAGACTGAGAATGCTACAGGCTTACGAGCTGGAGAAAACTCTAAAATGCTGACATTTTTGGGGAGGCTTGCAAAAGCTTCCAGTCTTGCCCAAACTTCCTTCTGAAAAGTCCTGTCAGGGAACACTTCAGTCACAAGTCCCAGGGCACAGGCTTCTGCTGCAGTCAGCTTTTTATTGAAAAGCAACATCTCATTTGCCTGTAGAAAGAAAAGTAGAAAGTGTGTTTCAACAAGACACCAGACATGAGTAATCTGACAGGAAAAGTGCAAGCTTCCAAGTGACGTTTATTTTACTCTCCTGCTCTTTAATGTCTACCCTCTGAAGAGAACAAAGAATCACAGAATAGATGAGGTCTGCCTCGTTCAAATACTCTCTAGTTCAAACCACCTGCTCAAGCAGGGTCAGCTGGAACAGGCTGCCCAGGACTGCGTCCTGCTGGATTTTGAGTATCTCCGAGGATGAAGACACTTCTCCAAAGCTGAAGACTTCACAGCATCTCTGCACAACCTGTTCCCATGTTTTACCACCCTCGCTATAAAATTATTTTTTTACATTCAGATGGAATTTCACGTTTCAGTCTGTACCCCTTTCCTCTTGTCACCAGGCACCCCTGACAAGAATCTGTCTCCATCTTCTTTACACTCCCCATCAAGTATAAAGATTGGGAAGATTTCCCCCAGCCTTCTCTGCTCCAGGAAAAACAGTCCCAGCTCTCTCAGCCTCTGCTCATGTGTAATACGCTCCAGTACCTTAACCATCTTTGTGGCTCCTTGCTGGGCCTGCTCCACTCTGTCCACAACTCTCTTGTAGCCAGGACGCACCTCCCTCAACCTGCTCTCTACAGTCCATCTCACGCAACCCAGGATGCCATTGGCTTTCTTTGCTGCAAGGGTGCACTGCTGGCTCATGGGCAACTTGCTGGCCACCAGGACACACAGGTTCTTCTCTGCAAAGCTCCTTTCCAGCCAGAAAGCCCCCACCATGCACTGCTGTGTGGGATTATCAGTCCATTCTCCCAGGTAACAAGCAATAGGACAAGAGGGAATGGCCTCAAGTCATGCCAGGGGAGGTTTACGCTGCATATTAGGAAAAAATTTCTTTACAGAGAGGGCTGTGAAGCATTGGAACAGTCTGCCCAGGGAGGTGGTGGAGTCCTCATCCCTGCAGGTATTTAAAAGACGTGTAGATGTGGTGCTGAGGGACATGGCTTAATGGTGACCTAGGTGTTAAGGGTTGAGGGACCGGGACACTAGGCAGTGCAGGGTGAACGGTTGCACTTGATGATCTTAAAGGTCTCTTCCAATCAAAATGATCCTATGATCTTTTGTTCAAAAGATGCAAACAAGAGCTTTCTTCAAGGACTCTTACAGTTAGAGGAATCAACACCGAAAGATCAGATGATCCCACATACAATGCAGACATTCTTACCTTGGCTAGACCCATGATTTTTGGAAACAGGTAAGAGGAACATCCTTCTGGGCTCTGTCCGAGGTGACTAAATGGGGTGTGAAATGTAGCCTGGAGAACAAATGAAACAAGAGTTCACCAGAAATACATCTGAAGTGTTCCCATAATAGGCTGTAAACACCATCCAGTAACACTACTTCATGCTCTCAATTCACCCAAGAGATTGACTTCGTCTATATAATTCAACCCCCTTACCGTAACAACCCCATTGATGAAGTTACCTTATTCAAACGCAGATCTTAAAGAAACTAATTCACACGTGCAAAATCTTTACAGAAAGCATCTCCGTACACATCTGCCCTAAGAGTTATTGAGAACGCAGCCCAAATACCTCAAGAGGTAAAGAGCATTTTGTCTTCTAAAGGCACACGAAGTGTATTCTGCTCCTGAAAAACTCGAGTCACTGAATACTCTTTCCTCAAATTTTATGCAAACTTAAAAAGAACCTGTGGCAGAAATTCATCAAGGGATCATACAAAAACAATACCCTAATTAGCAAGCTAGAGCTGAACTGAAGAATTGTATGTTGTGACGACTCACATCTGCTTTAAGCAAGGAAGACAAAACGCTTGCCTTTATTTCCATTTAAAAACACGGACTGATACACAAAGAACGCTAAAGTTGCCAACGCAGCTTTCACTGTAATTGAGGGTGATCACCTCTTGCTGTACTACAGAGGGCCAAACAGTAAGATACATAAAACCTTCCTAGCGAGAAAGTGACATTTGTATCATTGTAAGAAAAGATTAGACAACATCTGCCAGGATACAGCCTAGTAGTATCGGTCATGCTTAAGCAAGGGGAGATCATTCAAGGGGTACAAACCATTGCTCCATGGAATGGAGCAAAATCCAGTGCAGAAAACAATGTTAACTGACCACCCAAAATGCTGATCTGTTGCCAGACTGGGCTGTGCAGTGTCCCATAAATGTGGCTGGTAATGATCTGCTCTGGGAATACCTGGCCGAAGAATAAAACCACATCCTGGACATAGCAAAGCTGGCTACGTCTGGAGTGGGTGGTCAATGCTTAAGGTGCTCCAAGCAAAGTACTGAAAATGTGAAATTATGTGGTAATTTGGATGAGAATGAACTTACTGCTTGAGACTTCACAGTCCTGGAAAGGGAAGAACACAGAACAATTGCTTTTGAGAATTCTTCAATAAACTTGAAGTTAATAGGGAAGTTCTCACAAAGACTAACTTAAGTGAAAGGCTAAGTTAGACCCTACAGAAATCCTCAAAAAACTGCTACCAAGGGCACAAGGAAAAGCTGTGCCAGTGCAGACAGGACAGTACTAACAGACCATCTCAAAAATCGTGAACTCCTCACTGACTTTAAATACAGAAAGTAAAACCTATGAACAGAAAGTACACAGAAAGTAAATACTATGTCAGATAACTAAGTACGAAACCAATATAAGCAGAGATTACTAAAATAATACAAGGCAAAAATAAGATCCATTTACCAATAATTATTACACAACTAGTAAAAGTATGAATCTCAAACCATTCAAGAAAGAAGGATAATATTAACAGGACAAACCATTTAATGCTTACTTGCATTAAACTTCAACTAAATCTATGCTAATTTAAGGCTGTAAGGAGGTATTATACTGAGGGAGAAGGGATTAGAACTCAAAACGGTCTTCAAATGGAGAGGTATGTGTAAAAAGATACTATTTAATACAGATAAGTTAAAGTTTGTCGGGAGTAACTTGGTATACAGTGTAGAATATATGATAGGAACAACTGCTGAACTGGCAACTCTGCAGTAAGGGATCCATGTATTACAGCAGGTCACAGGTATGTAAATCAAATAACATCATGGGACGTCAAGGAGTGTGGAGAAGTTATTCTGCTCTACTTTGCATCAGGAAGACAAGAGCTGGAGTGAGACGTTCAGTTTGTACCACTATCCTTACAGAACAGCTGGAAGGAGTCCAAAGGAATGTGACTGCAGGCCACATGAGAATGAATTGCTGCAGCTTAGCATAAAAAAAAGGATTGAGAGAGTGGATGTAAACCTGAGATACACGTACAACAGTCTAAGTACACTGATGGCACTCACCTTACAGCTATTGTAAGGGAGGGTGAAAATAGTCTAAACTCAGGAATAAGAAACAATAGGTTCACCCTGCAGCAAAAAAGGTCAGACGGGAGCGGGGGAAGAGGGAAATCCCAACAATTTTCTAGTAAAAGAACAGATCTAGGGACTGGAGTAGACTAAATACATCATGCACATTGCACAAGCGTATGTCAGGAGTGACACAGTCTCGTCTTGGAGCTCACCAACGAGAAGGACAATGGATATTGAATAACAAAACTGTCCTTCCAAAAAGGTATTTATTGCCGATCACGCAGTGGCATCATGCAAAAAAAAAAAAAAAAAAACAACCACACAGGGGGCCAGAGAACTTAGCACTTTGCATCCAGAGACTCTGGGCGGCTACAGGAATTTATGCCGCAGCAAAGAGGATTTGTGAAGGGTGTAAACTCCGTCAACAACAGGCTTCTGCGCGAATTAAGCCTCCTAGCAGGAAAAGGCCTCCAGCCACCTTTCCTTTTCAAAAGCTCCAAACTAATTATGCAGATATGCCAAAAGCACTGGGGTACTCTTATATGTTAGCGATAGTTGATCAGTAAAACAGGATGCGTAGAAGCTTTCCCAACTAGAAAAAATGATTCAAAGGCCATGGTAAAATCCTTATTGAAAGAAATAATCCTGAGACACGGTGTTCCTGAAGTAACTGATTCAGATCGAGGACGTAATTTTTCAGCTGCTATATTAACTCAAGTGTATGAGGCTCTAGGAATCCTTAGTCAGCTTCACGCTCCACATCATCCTGCATCCTCTGGCCAAGTGGAACGAATGAAAAAGAGAAAAATTAGTTAGTTTGTAAACAAACAGGATTAAAACGGCCAGATGCTTTAAATCTGGTTTTACGGGATATTAGGAATACTCCTAGGCAACCCCTTGGAGTTCCACCTGCTGAAATGTTGTGTGGAAGAACGCCTGCTGTTCCGGATACGTATGTACCAGCAAAAACTAGTCTCTTAGATGGAGATGAACAAGTCACACAATATCTATTATATTTACAAAATGTGTTTTCTCAAATGCATAACCATGCTTATTGGTATCAAGGAGTAAGTCCTGAAATCCGAGTTCATGACACAATCAGGAGACAAAGTTCGGCTCCCCAGTTTGGCTGATAAAGCTGGCTGTTGTAGTTTAGTAGCTATAACCTGTATCGCTTGTCTGATTGTTTTATGCCAATGCTGTGTAAGCTGTTGCTCTTTTGCAATGAAAAGAACGTGGAATTCAGTGAAGGTATCGCAGAGTGTGATGAAAACAAGAGGAGAGAATTGTAAAAGAATTAACTTTAAGCTTAAAAACTTCTACTATTGTAACATTAGAGAATAGAACATTGGTTTAGTTATTGATACAGGTGTGCATGGAACAAAGCTGCTCGTTGTACCGTCCTTACCAAGGTTGGCCTAAACCCCGGTCAAGCTGAATCAACAGAGAAATTGGCTATGCTGAAGGTTAGATCATTGATTAACTTAGAATAGACACTTTTAAAAGGTTATCTGTTTGAAGTAGACATATGTATAGACATAGAATATAAGACAACTTAAGTTTTTCTTAGAATTTTAAGAGTGATTCTCATTCTGTGACCCGAGTGACCGAAGACCGAGACAACCAAAGCAAACTTTAAAGAAGGAAATGAAATGACAAATATGAGAATTTGCTGAGACAAAGGTATCGAATGGGCTTTTTGATCAATGGAGAATGAAGAATCTGAGAATCTGTGGAAAACCACCAAGAACTCTACCTCGTTACTTATTGTTAGAAGGAGACTATATATATTGAAGATGTGCGCTGTATACTTTGCCACCGACTGAGGTGACGGCCCAGCTCTGAGTTGTTGAATAAAGCAAACCTAGAGTTACCCACAGATTCCTAAAATTCTTTAACAGTTGAATAAGCCAAAACTTTTCCAAAATTACCTTTGACTAGAGATTAAATAAAATGCCAGTTACTGCACTTCATAGAATCACTGAATGCTTTGTGTTGGAACGGACCTTCAAAGTTCATCTAGTCCAACCCCCCTGCAGTGAGCAGGGACATCTTCAACTAGATCAGGTTGCTCAGAGCCCCATCCAACCTGCTCTTGGGTCGTTCCGTCTACCACCTCTCTGGGAAACCTGTGCCAGTGCTTCATCACCCTCAATGTTAAAAATGTCTCCCTTGTATCTAGTCTAAATCTCTCCTCTTTTAGTTTAAAAACATCACCCCTCATCCTGTCTCAAAAGACCTTTCTAAAAAGACTGTCCCCATCTTTCTTATAAGCCCCCTTTGAGTACTGGAAGGCCACAACATGGTCTCCCGAGTACCTTCTCTTCTCCAGGCTGAACAACTCCAACTCTCTCAGCCTGTCCTCGTAACAGAGGTGTTCCATCCCTCTGTTCATCTTTGGTGCTTCCTCTGGACCTGCTTCTACAGGTTCATGTCCTGCTTGTCCTGAGGTCTCTAGAGCTAGACACCGTACTCCAGGTGAGGTGTCACAAGAGAGGAGTAGAGTGGCAGGATCACCTCCCTCAACCTGCTGGCCATGCTTCTTGTGATGCAGCCCAGGATATGTTGCCCAGGGTTGCTTTCTGGGCTGCAAGTGCACATTGTCAACATTTCCTTTCAATCTCCAAGTTCTTATCCACAGGGCTACCCCCAATCACATCATCCCCCAGCCTGTATTGACATCAAGGATTGCATATGGTTGGCTTTCTGGGCTGTGAGCGCACGTTGTTGGCTCATGTCCAGCCTTTCATCAGCCAGCACCCCCGAGTCCTTCTCTGCAGGGCTTCTCTTAAACCCTTCATCCCCCAGCCTCTATTGATACCAAGGTATGCTGGGTTTGGCTAGGACAGGGTTAATGTCCACAGCCAGGAAAGCTAGGTGAGCCTAGCTGGACAGCAGCAGTTTCAAACAGTGGTGGAAGCCTTGCAGCCCCAGGACTCAGCGTGGCAGCAGTAAGCAGGCCATTGTTTTCTCCGTGTTCTTTAAGTAATTCTCCTTATCTTAACCCACATGGCTTTATTTCTACCTTTTTTTCCTTCTACCCCTCGGAAAGGGAGGGAATAGATCAAGCAACTGGCTGGTGTTTAGTTGCCAGCTGAGTTTAAACCACCACACTAGGACTGACCTGACTCAGGTGCAAGACCTTGCATTTGGCCGTGTTGAACCTCAGGAAGTTCACACGGGCCCACTTCTTCATCCAGGTCTCTCTGGATGGCATCCTGTCCCTCTGGCACATGAACCACACCACTCAGCTTGGTGTCATCTGCAAACTTGCTGAGGGTGCACTTGATCCCACTGTCTATGTCACTGATGAAGATACTACACAACACTCGTCCCAGTACAGACCCTTGAGGGATTCCACATGTCACCAATCTCCATCTGGACATAAAGCTATAGACCATCACCCTCTGGGACTGGAGCCAACCATCCAGCCAATTCCTTATCCACCCATCGAATGCATATCTCTCCAATTTAGAGAGAAGGACGTTGTGGGGGACCATGTCAAAGGCTTTACAGAAGTTCAGATGACATCCATAGCTCTTTCTTTGTCCACCGATATAGTCACTCCATGGCTATTAGGCTATTATGTTGGTCAGGCAGGACTTGCTCTTGGTGAAGCCATGCTGGTTGTCTCGAATCACCTCCCTGTCCTCCATGTGCCTCAGCATAGCTTCTAGGAGGCTCTGTCCCATGGTCTTCCCAGGCACAGAGGTGAGGCTGACAGGTCAGTAGTTCCCAGGGTCCTCCTTTCTACCCTTTTTAAAAATGGGAGCCATGTTTCTCTTTTTCCAGTCACCCCAGACTTCATCTGGCCAGGACCACCTGAATATCATGGAGAGTGGTAACTACATCAGCCAATTCCCTCAAGACCCCATTCCATAATAATCTTTCAGCCCCCCATCCTGCCACCTGAAAGGGCCCTTGCCACCATCATTTCACATCAGCTACTTTACTGTACCCACTGATGCAGTAAAGAGTTTCTAGACTGGGGTCAACAACTTGGTAACCACAACTACAGCAGGGAAATTCCATGCATGTTAACCACCGGCTGATGCAGCCCCTGTGCTGGAAGTTAATGTAGGTATTACTTGACACGATATGAAGAGTCTTTACAATTGTGAGTTCTTTTCTTACAGATTATCCCAAACCAAATAATACTTGCTACAGAAAAGAGGCTTAACGATTGTCTTGGGATCAGCTATGTAATGTACTTACCCTGTCAGAAGCATAGACTATGTCACACAATCCAAGGACTGTTACACAGACTCCAATAGCTGGCCCATTTACCACTGCAATCAGTGGTTTAGGAAAATCAATAAAGCAATCCACGAACTCTCTAGAGAGAACGAAAATCAGAATGTAAGGGACATTTCCTAGTCTTTTTCATCGAATATAAACAACTTCCAAACACCTGATTAGATACTGCATAATAAAAACCATGAGCTAGATTCTATGTAGCAAGTGTTTCTTGACTCT
>NW_010414313.1:13787-22005 GCF_000710305.1 Buceros rhinoceros silvestris
CTCTTTCCCAAAAGAATTCTGACAAAGCAAACAAGAATTATTTGAAATACCTGCACTTCCTTACCAACTAAGGATCAAACACGTACATTTCAGCACAGCTTTCCTAGTTCCTGCAATCAAGTTAGGGAACCGCTGTCCTCTTCAGCTACTACAGTTCCTGAATACAGCTCAAAGCAAGACACAGTATTCTGTCCTGGCTATCCAGCCACCTGGCTATACATCCACCCCAACTCCACCCACAGGATATCCATTCCCTTCACAGATTTTGTTCTGCAGACAAGCTCCAGCACACACCAAAACCGTGATCCGACCACAACACAAATCCCTAGTGTTGCTGTTTGAGAAACAGCCTTTTGTTTCATTTGACAGGTAATTCTCCATCAAAGAAATGCAAAATACAATCTCAAAATATTTTTCAAGGGTGTTGTAAGAACTCCACTTCTCTGGCATGTCTGTCTATCAGCTGCAATGAAGCACTGTGCTTGTGTAACAGTAACAGCATAGTAAATACGGTGTTCTCACAAGAGCAAGATAAAGACCATAAAGTACACATAAGACGGTGTTAAGCATCCTATAAAGGAAGCAGCGCTTTCACTGCGGGGTGGAATGCTCCCCAGGTAGATACCACTGAACAACACCTTCACAACGGATTCGGGCTGCATCATTATTGCCTTGTAGGAGCAACTGTGACCGACGGACAGCTTGCCTAAGTAGAAGCTGCAAAACTGAGTACTTTAAAACATAAATCAAAACCCCATTTGATTTTTTGTGTATTTTACATTTTACATCAATTAAAAGTGCTTGAGGGAGCAATCCAACTCAAAGCATCTCCTAGATGTAGTCAACATGTACAGAAGTAAAAGAGAAGCAAAATCTGCTTAAACAGGAAAGAAACAAACATGCTGTTTGTCCCAAAAAACCCATTTCAGCCACATTATCAGATGATGCCCCTGATCTCCTTGGCCTTTGAAAATAAATTAGTTTAACAGACAGATTCAGACTCAAAGATGGACCCAAGATCTCAGAATTCCTAAGCAATTCTGAACAAGTTCATTACACCTACCCTCTACTCCAAGTCATCTGACAGTGAAGGGATTTTGGCATGTCCTGCTAGTGTAGACAGTGTTAGATATCAGAAACACCACAAATTTTTCATTGCAGCTTACAAACTATACAGTCAAAATCCTGTTTTGTTATTACATCTGTATGTACTTTAGGGACTGAAAGGTAAAATCGAGTCTTTACTGTACTTAAAAAGATTTCTAATATTCAGCTAATTTCCTCATTTATTTCATACAATGAAAACTACCTCTCCCACATGACCTCTGTGTTTATGCACACGGTGAGCTCTTAGGCACAGTCAACTAAATGGATGTATCGTAGCACAACTGGGTCCCTGCTGTTGTGTTTTCCAACAATATATTATATTATATTTTACCCATTACAGTAACCTATTCATTGATGAAGCGAAGATGTTCTACCTAAGTAATACTGCACCATCTTTTGCCATCTTCTCCATTTCTCCAGGTTGGACATTAGTAAAATTATTCAGATCATTTCCACTACTATAGTAGTCTCCATTTCCTGCGGAAAATACATATTAATAAATGCACCAATGGCTTCTGAGTAGGTAAGAGAAGTGAAGCTTCCATTTACTATATTTACAGAAGAATTTCATTCTAAGCATCTAACATTATGGAGTAATCAGAGGGATTGTCTCAAAGTACACACACTACCTTAAAGGACATCTACGGTTTAAACATAAGCTTTGACTTACAATTCGCTGAAAAACAATGAGTAAAAAGCAAAAGAATATTAAATTTGGAAGATCTGAGTGGGGAAAAAATAATTTTCTTTTTTCAGTAACAGTGTCAGATGGAAAAATATTTTCTTTCTTTCTTGCCCTGCATACTTGCTCAGGGATTTTTTTTGTTTTTGTCAATTACACAGTGAGATGTGAGAAACTTAGTTTTTTAAACAGGAAAATGGCAATGTAAGTTTATGCATCTCCCTTCATCCCCTTCAAAGTGATAAAGGAATCATAAGTAGACAGAGTAACCTATTTAAAATGCGGTAGAAGTTTCACAGTTTTATGACGGATGAAGGAAAAGGCATAGCACTCTAAGGACAGGACCGCCAGCACTGCATTGAAATCACTGTCCTGAAAGACGGCTCCGCCAGTAAGAAGCAGGTAACTTGTCAGTAAATGTGTATGTCAGTTTGAGGCACCATCAAAAACGCAAGGAGTATTTAAAAGCGAGACTGCATGATTTAATTTCACATGAGGACACTCCCAGGACAGAACCTCTCACGGGTTAGAACATTCACTACTTCACGCTGCAGTGCTCTTACTGTCAAATGGAACAGAAAGGTTTGTGCAGGGCTGTTTGCTATTCACCCCAGCTACACCAGTGTAAGACACTCCAGTTGTGTGAACTATGCTTCTCGTTTTGTAAGGGTTGCTGTGCCTTGTCGTCACTACCGGCAGGAAATTCAGCATCCTGGAAATACTAGGTGTTGCTACAAGACAGTGAGAAGAATACATACACCATTACCTCAGAAGTAATGAGTAAACAGGCTTAAGCCCAAATTCACCTTGTGTCCACACTACTTAGCTGCCTGCCAAAGCTCAGGCTTTGGCTAATTTCCTAAATGCACACCTACCTGCTACTAGGCTGGGCCAGGCAGGCAGGACCTGCACTCAGCCATTCTGTCTCTCCCGCCTGCCTTTGCCACCATGTTGTTCAGTCACTATCAGAGACCAAAGAACGCTCTAGAGAATCCAAATGACATGTCCCCAGAGCAGCTGGACTTCACAGGCAGCTTGAGTTTGGGCTACCCTTTCATGTTGTCACTGCAGCCTCCAGTTGCATAGATCTGGTGACTGGGATGTACACAGCTGGGTCAGGTTGCAGCTGGCCTAGCCAATATTTTCTTATTGTAGTCACCAGAAAAAAAAAAAACCAAAACAACATAAACCATCATTTTTTTTCTGATGATGATAGGTATATATGCAGTGTAAACTTTCTACTGGCCATGGCAGTGCAGGATTTGAAGGGCTTGGCTTTAGTATACACCAATGTGCCACAGAGGTAGAAAAAATTGACTAAACCCATACCAATGAACTTCAAAAGCAGTACTGAAGATGCTGTGGAGCACATATATCAGCTACAAGAAAGTAATAAAGCCCTTAGCAGTATTCCATGTCTGTCTTCTCAGAAAGATGTTTGATGAAACAGCAAGCTTGCTAAAGAATTTGAAACATGACCTTGAAACAATTTTGCCAAAACACTTTGAATTGGTCTATACTAGAGGAAAGAATTTCCTCATTTACACAATTCTATCTTAGTCTAAATAGAGGTAGATATTTCATATCAGTACTTTAATTTGGCATAATATAAAACAAATCTAAGAGAGACATATGAAGTGTGGTACCAGTAATAACTGCTATGGTAGAATCATCTTTCCCAGCTTCTTCAAGGGCTTTGATAATTTCTCTGTACATCTGCATAAGAGGAAAAATTGAGAAAGTACAACTGTGATGCTGCAAAAGATCTTAAAAAGAAGAATCACACTGACAACAAGGAACTTCAGAGACAGATTAACTATGAAGTATTAACTATTAACAGATTAACTATTTTAAGTATGAAAAAAATTTGCATCCACAGAAAACTAAATATCATATGTCAGGAACTTCTGACCATAAAGACACATGCTTGCAACACTCAAGACTTCCAAAACAAATCTAACAGACAAAATAAGGTCCTTTGGAAAATAGACATCAACTGGAAACAGCTAATTTTAAAACCTGACAAGTGGTTTACTTGGGAAAAATAATATATTAAAGAATTAGCAGCAGTGGGGTGAAGTCCCTGTTCTGATGTCTTTGCAGGTGTGAAACAGGATGATCGCATTTCCAGCAGGATGGACTTCCTCATGAAGACTGCTATGGCAACTGGAAGACCATATAGACATAAACACAATAGTGTTGAGTCAAAGTAGGCTGCGTGCATACTTTGTTATACATAAGGCTACTGTCAAATCTTGTCTGCATGAAACAGGCTAGTCCTCCTGGTTTGCCTCTTCAGTTCAGTGCAGACCGTAATTCTACAGTAAGTTTGGAAAAAACCCTAAAAGACACAGAAAAGCTCAATCCATAAAATTTTAGCTGAATGATTTAACTCTGTACCCGGTATTTATTCCCTACGTTGTCATCGAAGGCAAGATACTAAGCCCTCATAAAATTCAGACCACCATGATTCAGTCAGTTCTGCTAAACCTGTAGGAAATGAGTCTTTAAAAATTTAAGTAGTTTACCCATGAAATTAAAAATGATGAATCTTCCCAAGTTAATTTCTTTACCTTTTGGTTGATGGCATTCTTCCTATCGGGTCGGTTAAACATTATCTTTGTGATACTGTTTTTGGTCGTAACTAGTATTGTTTCATAGCCACCATAACTGCTCTCTTCTGGAGAGCCATCCTTCTTCTGGCCAGCAGATTCTGCAGAGACTAGACTTGAGACAAGTTCAGTATATTTCTGTCTGGCATTATCCTGAAATGCAAGGGAAAGAAAAGGAAAAAAAAAAAAAATATCACACAGGGTTATCAAAGGCTGAAATGGAAATCAGATTTTTATTGCTATTCATAAAATGGGCACCTCTGGGGGAAAAAGGAAAAAGTGGGGGGATTGTGCTTCGAGACAAAAGGAAAAAAACCCCTCTCAATTACAAAACACTCTAATTAAGACGAGATCTGCTGTGTTTAAACACTGCAGATCATGCTTGAAGTCATCTGGAAAGCAGTGGCAATAGATCCGCCAAATAAAAGTGCACAGGTGCTCCGATGATGACATTAGTTTTGTTGGAGAAGTGCCCCCAGCCACACACAAGTTTAACACAGATCTGTGTCACACTGCCAGTGTTTACACATTTCTATGGATCCTTTGTTTCTGCTTTTCAGTTGGACATTTCTCCAAAAAATAAAAGGTGTTTATTTTAGAATATGTGTTGCTGAATATGAGAGTGCTGAAATGGGACTATGGCATTTTAAAATTGTTTGAAGGCACTAGTTCTCATTTAGAACAAAGTGACATGCAAAAGCGTAAGGAATCGTGCCTCCCTATTTCTACAGTATGGAAAGATTTAAAAGAATTTTAAGTTACTGGTTGTTACAAAATATTTTCTTGAAAGGACAATATTCTTCGAATGATTCCATAATTCAAAATCTGTAGCGCATGAAATTGTCTATTTTTTCTCCTCTATAACTTCAAAAGCACGTTCACTTTCCTAAGTGTTCCTCGGCTATTCCTAAAAGCTGCAGAATCATCTCAGAAAAAAAAAAAAAACAAAACTCCAACAAAAAACACCACGAAACCCCCAAAGTAGCACAAGAACGTGCTTCATGTTCATGAAATCATGCAAGTATATTTTCTTTTAAAATCCAAAACTCCAACAAAACACACCACGAAACCCCCAAAGTAGCACAAGAACGTGCTTCATGTTCATGAAATCATGCAAGTATATTTTCTTTTAAAATAAAAAATGCAAAACACCCTTTTGTATTAAGTAATATCTTTGACTGACCAGGAGAAACTACTCCTGAGGAGCAGGCCTAATGGAGCAGAGACACAGCTAGTTCGTAAAGCTTATGTTTCCTTCACTTCATAGGAGTTGGAGAAACTGTGGTAACTATATGCAATGTCAGACTTACTACAGTCTGCGTGAAAAAAGAATGCTTCTGTATCTGCATTGATATGCTTCCAGTTTGCTTCACTTGAATAAAGACTTCTCAAAAGGTTATGAAAGGTATTAAAGAGGTCAAGATATATTGACAAAGAATGAAGACAGGGTCTCAACACATCACTTTTTTGTAGTCTTTCAGTCAGTGGCATAAGAGACTGACTTTTTAAAATGACAGAGTTAGCAATATGCTGGATTCACAAATTTGCTTTTTGTTTTAAGAACTGAGAAGCTCAATCCATCTTCTTAAAGGGAAGAGCAGAATAGAACATAGTGTGAAAACCACTATTTTTATTGAAAGTCAACACGTACGTCAGACACACTAGTACAAGGCTGGCAGCAATAACGTAGAATTAGGCTTGCATGGTAAAAAAAACCTCCAGACATTGGAGCAGTGAAATGACTGTAAAACACACAGCAAAACATTTTGGTGCCTGAAGTAGCCGGTCAACTAGCATTGGTATGTTTAGAGATCAGCCATTCACTTACAGATCAGACACTTCGAGGTAGAGTGATCTACAAAGTATCTAAGTGAAATTATAGGTATTGTCACCTGAGACAAATTGCCAAGAGAATTCCATGCGTCCCACTTCGCTTTCTTGACAAAGTCCAGCATACCTGGTTTTGGAGAACTGCAGGAACCTTCAGTGGCCTGAAAAGAGCGGAACAGATATTATTTAAACTTTTGATTGAAGTTCAGGTGCCCTGGTAGAAAAGATGGTGACTGTTAGGAATATTTATCTAATCAGGATACAGAATTCAACTCCGAAACAGACAGAATACCTAGTGGTTGGGCAATAATCACACAGTTCACACACCATGAAGTTTTCAGTGTCTGCAATTTCCTCATATCTGATTCTGGGCTTTCAGAAGCCCCTAACCAGACACTAGTTTCCAAAAGCCCACGCATGTTAAATTCTCCTATCTAAAAACTGTGGAAGCTTTATACTTAAAAATAAAGGCTTGTAACCTGTGTGAACAACAAAAACATTGCAGAAGATCTCTTAAGGTGGATCTTACTTCAAAGTTGGCCCTGTTATGAGCATGTGCACTGGACCAGCTGAACTGCAGAGTCCAAGCTATCCTGAAGCATTCTATGAAGAAAAGTAGACTATCAGAGAGAAATATTTCAAGTGGGAGACAGGAAAGAAAGAATACATTTACGGGCTCATTATTAATTATTAAAACTACTTGGAACAATCATCTGTTGAAGTTTTTATTTAAAGGACCTATTGATTGCCATCTTCAATACGACAAGCCACAGCTTGTGCTGAACCTGCAGCCAATCATGATCTACAAATACTTCCCAAAACACCAGTACAAACCCCACCAAGGACTTGCAGCTATTTCTACAGATGTCTCCTTCCATGCTGTAGTGAAGAACAACCTTCATTCAAAGTGTGGAGGAGCAGTTCCTTGAATTAAACACCCTCCCCAACCAAAACTTACTATGACAACGGAAAGGAAAGGGGAGAGGAACGAGGAGAGGAAGAGATTTGACTTCCCTCAGAATTCAGGCAGGGTTTGAGGGGCTGCCATTTCAAGAACAGAATTTGAGTACTTGAAACAAAGAGCTTGTTAAGACACAAAACATTTGAACAACCCCTGTTTTAAGTAAATATTTTACAGATCCGTTCCCTTGGATTATAAACGCCCCTTATGAAACAAAATAAATCAAGGCTACCTGTTTAAACAAAGCATACAGCTTCAACTTAGTTTCATTCCCAGGATCATTTTTCAAAAGCTTCAATTGTTCTTGAGCCTTTTCAAAGTCTTTCTGGCTGACTTGCATGGTGGCTGCAGTCATGTGCAGGTGAATTGCTGGAATGCAAACAGCTTGTGCTCGCCTGTTAGTAAGCAGAAAAAAAAAAATCCCACTGTTTGATTTTTGTGTAAGACTAGAGAAGAAACAAGTATGCCGCTTTTTAAAGCCATTTAAAGTGAATGTAAAACATTAAATATTTGTACCTGCACTGATAAAAACAAAACCAATAAAAAGCAAAGATACTAAAATTGGAAAGTTGCTTTCGAAGTTTGCTTTAGCTGCAACATAATTAACCTTTGGAGAACGTGACATTATCTCTCTAGTATACAAAGTGCTAGCATTAATATTGCCAGATGACAGAGAAACCATGCAGCAATTTACCGGATGATCATACATACGCCACTAAATGGCAGTAGTGGTAAACTAATGTTTTGCTGTTTCTGGAATAAATCAGAGCCCTACAGGTTCTGTCCATGACAGCCTGATAAGAACCACAGAACATTTTTATTAATGGTTTGAATGTTTCTATGCAACATTAGCAGCTTTTTATGTCTATGAATTGAGTATGTATCTTGTCTGTTTTGTGTGATCTTTTCAAGTTGGTGTGCTTCAGCCTGACAGTTTGGTTCTCCAATCAGGGCAGCATAAGTGAAGGCTAATTTCAAACTGCATTTTGGAAAAGGATTGGCTGTAAACCAGCCTGTAGACAATTG
>NW_010414313.1:22076-28202 GCF_000710305.1 Buceros rhinoceros silvestris
GCTGAAACCCAGCCTGTAGACAATTGAAAAAAAAAAAAGAAGTGGCCAAAGTATTCTGTGAAAAGAACTCTCCACCAGAAAAAAAAACATAATTTCTTCACCCCACCCCCCACTCCGAAGAACCAAACCTAACCCAAGATTATAATGTTTTGTAAAAGCACAATTACAACAGCATTTGGAAGCAAAAGCCAAGAACTCTTGTTTCACAGCTTGTTTCACAGGGCAAAAGCATGTTGTCTCAGCTTTGGTTAAGTTGCAATATACATTAAGTATTTTTATTATTTTAAAAATATTAGTAGTATATGTATCAATGCTCCTTCTCTATTTTAGAAAAACAGAAAAAAACCCCAACTTTGCCCATTATAACTTACATTCACAGCTGTCATGTTAGTACAGCATATATGATAGATTTCTTAACCAGTCACATTTGAATAATTACTAATTATCTCAAATGTAGAATAACAGAATGTTTAATCATTAATCTGTTCACATTTCAGTTACAGAACCATCATTTAAAAATCACACCTAACATGAAAACTCTGCCTTTTTATACACAACTAATGACAATGTTAGAGAACTTCTACTGCCAACTTCAAAAGTATCTCATTAATCTTATTTCGTAAATAAAATTTATTTTCTGTTGCAAGCCTAAAAGTCCCAGGCAAGAATCATGAAGAATGCCAACGGTGTCCAATTAATTTTATTACTCTTTCATTTCATGCATAGAGAAAGTTTTAGTTGTCTTGCAAAAATGTTCGTAAGATCTATTTGGTTTATGTCCTATTACAGCCCTTGTGTATGAATAAAATCTAAATTTCTGGTATTTAGGGGATACCAAGTTTGAATGACAGAAGCAGAAAATATTTTCTGTTATATAAAGAAAGTCTGTCAAAAAGAAAGAAATCCAGAATGTGCTTTAAAATCTTACGCTAGTAGAAAGAAATCTATAGAACAATACAAAATGAAATAGAGTATCAAAAAAAGGCTGCAGGAACAACCAGCCTTAATTGATCTTAAATTGATCAGCTTTATTAACATGGCAGCACACCCACCCATGGTTAAACCATCTGCCAGTTTAACCAACATTTGAACTGATGTGTTCAGAAGACTATGTCAGAGTTGAACAAGTTTATCCCTTAACCAACTGGGAGGATATTTAGTCAACTCACAGACTTCATCTCCAGCATCTAAAAGAGCTTTGACAGAAAAAAACTGTACCTAAATCGATACAGATACAAGTTTTTTCATACTGAGTTTCTTTGATTAATCCGTCCTGGAGTCACAATGCTTGCTTTCAGATCCTATCCCCAAATGTGTTTTAAAGTCACATTTACAGGAAGAAGAAAATGATAGTGCAGCAAGAAGACCAGCGGTTTCTTTCAGTTTTGCATTTTTTCTGCCAATTTTGCTAGCTGTCTTTGGAATTACTTGAATGCTGCTGTTCCCAAGATGACCCACGTACCTGGTACAAATTTTTTTGTCAGTCTAGGCAGTAGCTATACTAAAATGGATTCAAAGTTTAAAAAAGGGACATTTGGATTTACAGCACATTTGACAACCAGCTTCACTCCAGCTTGGCTACAGTCCATATTATAAATAGGCTTTAAGAATCTTTTATATACAGTTTGATAGTGACCATAAATTAACAAGAGTTGAGGATGGGCAGCTGGGGAGAGGGGACTGGCGTAGCAGCTGGTATGAAGGTATGTACGCACTTGTATATTCAAGGATAAGAGTTTGGGGCATTTAGCGGGTCACAGGTTCTCTTCCTTATTAAAAATGCCCAGTGGACAAGTTGGAAGAGGATGAGAAAACAATTAGATAAATAAAAAAAAAAATCTGTCTGGGGAAAAGTGAAATGATCAGTAAGTCCAGACTCAGAGCCACTTTCCTTTGCTGTTTGGTTATATCCAGTTTTACTGCTTAGCTACAAAATTGTTTGGGTAAAATACATTATCTATCCACTTCAAATACTCCATCTTTCATTCTCCTTTTTTTCCTTACCTATTTCTTTGTAACCAGAGATTGTGCAACTTAGCTGTTTATTAAAGCCTAAAGCTTCTAAGAAAAGGCCTTTTTTCTTCAGTTCTTCCTTACCGCTTATAGTTCTCTGTATGATATCTATGATTCACTCCTTCCTCTCTGCCTTCTGATCTCAGAGGATATTTACTATACACTAGTGATGATCACCAGTTCTCAACATGCTAAGGCTAAGCTGACTGCTACTGTTTCTCTATTTAAATAACAAAGGATGAAAATGCAAAGGAAACATTATTTCACAATTTATTCACCTTTGGAGAGATACATGAATAGCAGCATCAGAGCTCCTTGATCCCAAGTAGATCACATAAGTGTGAGGAGGAGACAACTCACCACCTGCCAGCACACACAGCAGCACTGCCATCTCCGGGACCCACAGCGATGCTGTGCCACAATCCAAAGGACCAAGAAGAAGAGGCTGCTGTAGCTCACTATGGGGAGGATTTTCTCCATCTGCTGCTCCCTTGCTCTGACACTGAATCCTCCTTACACCCTCACTGAGCAAATCCATGCCTCATTTTAGCAGCCTCCGTGAAACCACACAAGATTTTGCTGAAATCATACAAGCCAGGCAGAGAGCCTGGAACTTGACCTACAAACTACTGGTGTCAAATGTGCACTTGCTTCAATCTTTTCAAACCAGAAAAAGAAGCCTAGGAAAGGCAATCAAAAGCCCCCTGTGTTTCCTCATTTCATCTAATCCCTGCAACGAAGGTAAATTATTTCCTTCACAAAGCTTCTTCTCTTTATTGCCCTGCACCCTGCAGGCAATTAGCTGCCACTGCCCCACTGTTACAAATTACCTTTGTTGTACTGGCTCCCATGGAAGAGTGGTGATGGCCCAGCAACCTCCCCCAGCTGGGTAAAAAGACAGCTCCCACCAGAGCGAGAGAAATAAGAGGAGTCACAACTTGGCAGAGCAGCCACAAAGTCCATGACAAATGACTGTGCACTCCTGCAACGTCATTCACTTGGTACTTCACAAGCTGTACATTCTGAAAAAAGAAACCAATCCTGGGTATCGCTGTCTGAACCTGAAACACCCAGGCTGACAGTCATTTCATTCATTTATTTCCTTGCCCTGGACATGTCTCCATTCCCATTCAGTCACTCTGGGTATCTTGCAAGCCCATCCTATTCATTCTACCTGTTCACATCCACTTCTCTTTTCCTGATAAACATTAAAAAATAAGGCTCTTAATTAAGATTTTTACTCAATTACACTGAAAGTAGTTTTGCGCTGTTTAGCAAAGACTGCAAAGCCTACTGGAGAGAGGGCCTCTCATCACAGTGTAGTTCTGTCAGTTGCATAAGGACTTTCACAGAGTTAGAAGTGCCAACTTTTGTGAAATGCTGGCTGCTCCTTTCTAAATTCTAAAGCAACTTAGCAGTTTCCTCATTAAAATTAAACAGAAGCCAAAAGGTGTCTTTGCATAAGAAACACCAGACATATTCATCAAAAGAAAGGGATGGATATACCTGAACTCCATCATCCATTTACTTAAAAAGGGGTTTCTTTTAAATGTCAGTAGATCCTGGGGAAATAAAGCACAGGCAAAAGCAGTTAAGGATTAGCAGTTAGTATTAAAAGCAGCGGATGGTGCTAGAAACCCGTGGGTTTAAAACTCCTGACAGAACTCATTTCATGTTATTGTAACTGGCTTTACAGAAACAAGAAAAAAAAAAGAATAGGAAGTGTTGTCTGACAGAAATAAGCAGTACATTAAACTGTCGTTCCTGGAACACGTTTAATAGAAGATGTGGATATCTTTAGTACATTCTGTGTAATACTTCAGATAATGCACGTGCCGTCTCTTTGCCATGATAACGATCACAAAGTACTGTGATCTTTTGTGCTGCTCTTTCCATATATTCTTTACGCAGAACAGTGAGCAGCACAGTAACTGTCCCTTGTCATTTCACACAGACTTTGTATTACAGCATCATAAAACGGCAATATTTCTGCCCACGTTCTTTCCATTCTAAGAGAAAATTAAACAAAATACTGTTTTGCTGCTACTACTGTAGAAAGAGTTGTATGTAAACTTTTTTGTTTGTTTTTTAGTTAGGACACAAAGCGATCAAGTCCCCAAACGCTCAAGGTGCTAAGTGTTCGGTTACAATCCAATAAAGCTGCTGATTCCATGCCTCTCCAGAGGCCCTGCAAAGAGGAGACAGCACATACTGCCCAGTCCACCACTGTTTCTGAGGCACCAGCTGGAGCCTCAACTGTTCTACAAGATTCAGGAGCCTCAAACTTCCCTGAAACTTATCTCAAGCACTTCACCAGGTCTGCTGCAGCACCAGCAATCACTGCTCTGATCAAACAGGGGAGCAAACAAATGAGACCTCCTCGCTCCCTGTCCTCCTGGTGTTGGGACACACTCATCCAGAGCAGAGGAACCGTGAGCCCTCCCTGGTGGTGTGACCAGGTTCATTCTTGCCTGCTGGCACCTGGCTATGAAGTATTCCTGCTCCAAGCAGACTCTCAGGCTTCAGTTCCCCCTTCCAGCAGCACATCTCCCATTTCAACCCTCCCTTCAATATTATCCCGACTTTTCCCCCCAGCAGAGAAAGAAAGGTATCTGGACAAGGAATAGGAACCTTTTATTAGTTCAGATACATCGAGGGACGCAGGTACAGAGCTGGTCGGAAAGGTTGCAATTGCAGCAACTCTTAGGAAATGAGGCACGTGAGGGGAATAGAAATGAGTATTTAAACTGTAACCGTAAGAATTCCCCAAGACTTCATATCAGAATCGCTAAAAAGAAGATTTATAAAAGGAAAAGGAAAGGTTGATAACCAAATAATAATAATGAGCAAAACATGAGCAATACCACCGCTTCATAGCTTTCTTGGTAACTAGGAAAATAATGTTACTGTTTTCCATATTCACTTGTAGCATTTTCTGCATGTAATAAAGTTGTACTTCACTTTATTTTGCTGACCAAGAGGAAGATATTGTCTATGCTGTTAACATAAAAATCATTAGAAATTTTAATCTGCAGGTTGTCCAAATCACCATTCATCATGCCATTGGTTATATACTACTGAATCCAAACAGATATTTACCTACACAATGATCTTACATTAAGGATTCACAAATTTTCACATAGCCCAAGAACACACACAGCAGTATAAAAGCTTTCCCCGCACAGCTGAAGGTCAAGAGGACTAATGTCAAATTTCTGCCATACCTCACAGTCTTCCAGTTATTCTCTCCACACAAGCTATCTATTGCTGAACAGGGAAAAGAGGCAGTGCTAAAGCAAACTGAGCAGCCTGTGGCGTGTTTGGAGCAATCATTCCTCCTTTGCTGTAGGAGAAAAAAAGGAGTGGTATGGGGGGGGTGGATAGTTAATTAATACCGCAATTCTGGGTGGAGGTTTCCTGGTTGTAGAAGCAAAGCAACTCTTTCTTTACGCTACCCTGTTACAGGCTTCTCCCAAAGAGCTTCAGCTCATTTGACTATACACACTTTCTTGTCATATACTTGTTCTTTTTTTCTTTCCTTTTTGTTTTTATGAGTGTCTATCAAATTAATATGATGTGTGTTACAATATCTTGTCAGACTTCTGGATGGAAAACAGTATCTCTTAAGTTGTACAGACAGACTTTCCTGCAAATAGGAGTTGTGTAGTATGATACCACCACTGCCTACTAAAGAAACCTCAGCTTGACAGTTCCTACACTAAGAAAGTCAAATTACTTCAGCTGTTGATTTCTAGCCCTGTCCTTTCAAGTTTATTCTCTTACACTGGGAAACATGGAGTAATCATACCCGACACATGAAGAGCTTTGCAACTTCTGTCACCTTGAAAAAGCCTGCACTTGCTTCCACAACCACCCCACAGGAAAACTTCTACTTCCCTTCATTTGTATGAACCTCTTTCAAGATCTTCTGCTATTGATTAAAACAAAAACACAGGCAGATGAAATTCAGTCTTCATTCAGAAGAGGGGGAAGCAGATACTGCCTGGTGACAATTTTTGCCTGTTCAAATTTCAGGAACTGGTACATTTTCTAATATCTAGCAACCACAAAAGAAAAAAACCCACAGTGTCGCGGTTTGAGAAGGGGGGCATT
>NW_010414314.1:0-6497 GCF_000710305.1 Buceros rhinoceros silvestris
TAAAAAGGAGATCTTTGCCAACCCATCACACTGTGCCTGCTCTAGCACGAGGTCTTCCAAGTGCAGCAGCATGGATATCTGCTCTGGCATAGTCTTCCATGGGCTGCAGGGAAACATCTGCTCCAGTGCCAGGAGCACTTCCTCCTCCTTCTCTCACCTTGATGTCTGTAGGGCTGTTTCTCACATTTTTTCTCACTCCTCTCTTACACACTCTGCTGCACAGTGCTTTTTACCCTTTCTTAAAATATTTTTCCACAGAGGCACCAGCACCTTGGCTGAGGAGCTCAGCTGTGCTCTGCAGCAGGTCCATATTTGCTGGCTGGAACTGGCTGTGTCCAGCAGTGGCAGTCCTGGTCTTTTCTCACACATTTTATCTTTGCAGTCACTGCTGAAATGTGCACACTAGACAGAAGTGAAAGAGCTAGGAAGATAACATTTCCTCTGATTTCACTCTAATATTTTGTTTTGAAGAGGAAACAATAGCATATTCAACCCTCCTTCTGACAACTCCTCCATCAACAAGCACACTTAAACAAAGCCTGTCTGCATGATATTTCTGTACGCAGTAAGGATTCAAAACAAAAAAGGACTTCAAGCCTGTTTAGCTCTTGGGACTAGCTCCTACCTTAACCTTGAAAGTTTTTAGCATTTTTCCAGGCTTGCTTTGTTTTCAGGTATGTACTACATTTTAACTTTAGTCCTTTCATATCTTTCACTTCAGCTTTGTAATCCATAAAGCACAAGCACCAAACCTTCTCTGGATGGATAACACAGATTCTAAAAGTTGTGAAGAAGAAGAATTATAATTAACCAAGTGTCTTATCTCAATACTTATGAATACTACTAGTGGTCAAGAAACACTTGTTGCATATGAGGTAACTACTTCCCACACAATACCTAACCAAACTTACTGCAGCTGTTTCCCTAGTCTCCAGGTGACAGTCTTGAAAAGTGTATTAATTTCAACTTGAACTCTTTATGAACAGCAAATTGAATTGAAATCATAAAACCATCAGTTTCTTGCAATTCTTTGCCCAGAGGTTACACGGTAAGAGCAGTAAAGAACATTGATTCCATTAAAGCCATTATAAAGACAAGAATTAGGAACTATAAAGCACAATACAAATACGAAATCAACAGTAATACATAACTTGCCACTTACATGTAAGTATCTTTTACTCCAGACATCCATGATTCCAAAGAAAACTCTGAAATACAAATTTACCGCACAAATTAATTCACCCTATTTTTTGCTCAGTTTGCTACATAAATTTATCGCAAACATTTTCTTAACTGTTTATATCAATCAATCTTCATGATGATATAGGACCTTTATTATGTCTAAAGGGGATTTCCATTCTAAATATTTTAAAGTTAGAAATAGCACATTCTAAAAATAGCTGCATTCATTATGTTTAGACAAGTGTCCCGTAAGACATATATTTTTCTATTATTATTAATTTAGGATGTTCTGAACCATAAATTCAGTCATTCAAAAGGCTATGAAGAATTAGAAAATCATTGGTTAGATAGCTGGAAAAAGAATATATTTCCCTGTCTAGCAGAAGCACTTATGCACATATTTAGTTTTAAATGTATGACTTATTTCTAAATCTCTTCTCAGATGTATACTTCCACTAATTTTCATTATTTATCTAGAATGAAGAGTGCTACATTATCTGCATACATATTAATTCAATCTGATACTGTCTCCCACGTCATTAAAAGCTAGGTTCATGTGAACTCTGCTTTTAAATTACCTGAGCTCAAAGAAAGAAACTGTTGCTTCACAATCACAAGTCTCCAGTTGAGAAAAGATTTCTATACAGCATACCTGAAAGTGGTTTGCTTCTCCTTTTGTAACTTATTTTTAAATGTACAGAAGAACATCTGATACAGAATGTTGAAATTTCACTTGCATTTTGACTGAAAAAGAAAGGAAAACCCAGGAGAACAAGAAGCTTATTAAAGTCAAAACTTTAGAAGTTACCTGCTAGCATGTCTGAGAAGTAAATGTTTGCTTTCAAAATGAAATTTCAGCCTTTGAGAAATATGCTATAGGAGAAACACTGGAGATGAATCATCCACATAAATTGTACAGATTAAGTACAGCTTGAGAAGAAGCAGGGAAAAATTTCCTGTATATCCAAACTCTGTTCTAGGCAAAGTGAGATCTTGTTATTTTTGAGACAGGATTTTGATGAAAGTGTACCAACATGAAGAAAAACGCAATAAATAACAGGAATGAAGTAACCTCACAGAATAAACGATACAGGTGAGTAGGACTTCTAGATGCAGAATGGCTACTAAACAACAGATTGCTAATATTCACTTAAATTTAAAGAAACAACGGGAATCAATATACAAAAGTCAAATCTGCAACAATAATTTAATAAATAAAGACCCCCCAAAAAAGGGCATACCAAAGCTTAGACTATTAATCAGTAGTGTAGCTGTTTACTAGCCATCTGACAGCTTACTTTGAATGTCCATGTGGCTCAATCTATTATGTAATACAACTAAAACATTTAAATAAAAAAGAAAACATCCAAATACCTTCACTTTTGGTGAAGCCACTAGACATCTAAGAATTCTCAGATGAAAGAACTAAAAGGCCAAATGAATTGACTGCAATGCTCAAAGATGCTCACCTTAAAATAAATACCTGTCAGGACGAAACATCTGTCTGAAAACTTCCATCTTCCAGAGTAAAACAGAAAATTCAAATGCCTCGGTATCCATGTAAAAAAAGTCATGGATAGGATACGGCAAGCAGTGCCTGCAGCCAAGCAGAATGGCAAATATTTTAACACCTATTGCTTCAACTCGCCATGTTTAGCCTTCCCTGGGCTTTAGTCCTATATGGGTGATTTGCAGGAATTCTTTAGCTATTCTAATCGGCATTGTAAGAAAATGTTGATTTAATAATACTGAAGAAGGACAGCATCTGGAGGCATTAGCAGCAACAATCTGAATATGACCTTACTCATTTTATCTCCATATACATTCACATGAAGCACAGATAATTTGATAAATATCTCATAATGAAACATAACTACACATAAGTTTATCAGACCCTGACATCGCCTTATGAATGACCTTTGTCCTGTTGACTGTTTCAAAATTTAAAATTCCCTATGGCAGAAATAGCACTCTTGACACAAATACCTAGGAATTAATAGAAAAATATGCTTTAAAGATCTGTGCCTCTATTTCCAGTGACTTAAACACTTAAACACAGAGATAACAAAGCAATAGATGAAGGTAACTGGTTAAAGTAGTTTATCTCAAAAGACAAACAGCAAACACTGCATTGCTTATTCTGTTTCTGAGAGGATTTTTCTTGAAAATTACCTCTTTTTTCCTTACTTAGATTGCTGGTGCAGCTGGAAACTCAAATGAAAAATTAGCTAACAAACAGTCCCTGAGACGCATTTGTTCAAAACCTGCTTCATCTTCAATGGACACCTGAGGAGAAACTAGTTAAAAGCTTGACCGATTCAACACACGGCAAAGCATCTTTTGTTGCAAGTGCTTTAAATTGCTACGAGGTAAGGTGTATCAGTAAATCAGAGGTCAGCAAAAGGAAAAAGAAGCCACTATTACCTCCATGTTAGAAAAAAAGTGTCAGATACAGAATCTCAGAAGTTCAGAAAACCATCAACTTTTCAAAAATTAATTAAAAAAAAAAATCTTAGGCAAATCCTAGGTATATGTGGAAACATATATATTCTAAGAGTGATTTTATGTGTAGCAATATTTTCACATCGGATAAAAGGACAGATTCTCCAATTCATACTCTCTAACCTTCAGAAGAGTCAAACTTGGAGCAGCACTCCAGAACAGTCATCCTAGAGCTGCAAGAGAATTAATAACCTGTTTTTTAAAATACAGTTTGATAAGATCATGAGCAGGATTATATGATGTGCTTGGATGTGATAGCAGAGGTCTGTACTTGATGACCCAAAGAGTTCTTTTTAGTCCTCTTTCCTACCTTCCACTGACGTATATGAATGCAAGAAATGTCTAGGACTATTCAAATAGAAGTGGCTCAGATTTAATGATGCATGGGTTAGAGATTCTGAGCAAAAAGGATTGCAGGTTATCTCAAATATAACAGAAAATAAAAAGAAAAACAAATTAAAAAGGGTTGCCTGAATGACTGTTAGAATAGGAATAGCCTCTCCAACATCCATTGATTCTTCTTGATCTTAGTTCAGGCCATAAGCAAGTCTTTTCAAGCTGAACATCAAATCAGGTGTTTCTCCTACTACCAAGTTCTTCAATGTATTTAAAACCATTGGTCACAATCTGGCTTTACTATAAATCAGAGGTTATTTGCTTTGGGGTGGCCTTGTAGCAACGATCTTAGAATTGGCTTGGACTGAAGATGTGTTTAAATACTTAGTTGATATATATTAATAATAAATAATAAAAAAGAATAAATAGGGATTATGAAAGGGCCTGTGAGTATGGGGTACATAATTTCATTTTTCATTTCCCAGTCTGAACCATAAAGCCTGTTCTTATATGTCTAACTCTAGTCTCACACTAGAGAGAAGATTGTAACTAGCATTTTCAGTGAGGCTATGAAGACTACGCCTGTAAGTGGCAGGATCCCCCTAAAAAGCATGATAGACTGGCATGAGAAAAGATTGGCTCTGTTCTAGGTTCCACTTCTAACACAGAGCACATTTAACTAATTTATAATTGTATTACATTAAATTGTCCTGTAACAAGGTTGCAGTGGGTATTTTAATGCAAAAGCAGGTTTAGTAAAGGGAGCTAAAAGTCAAAAATATTCATCTGCCTCTCCTTATTAATCATAACACAGTTTAGATGTACTGACCATGTGCATTCTTAATAAAAACAATATTAGCGATCACAGGAATTATCTGGTTTTAATAATTTTGTAATATTTATATTTTCAAATAAAATGGATAACAGGTGTGTTCAGCAAGAAAGGACACTTCTCTTCCTATGCAAATCTTTAAGCTCTTATTGTCATGTCATATCACTTTGATACCAATTATCAAACTCTTCAGTTATTAATTACATTAAAGGAAAAGTAATTTTAATTCCTCTACCTTAATCATGATTTTATGGAATAATGATTCACTATAATCTTTTATTCATTTACTATGACCAAAATTTCTTACAAGCACAAAGTAATTATTTCACTTGTACAGCATCTTACCTAAGGATCTAAAAAATTTAAAATTGTCAGCTAATTAATTCTAACAATATTCCCATAATTTGGCAAAGGTTATATAAGTATCACTTCAGACACCAGGAAAATGCATTGTCTTATGTTGTGAAATCCAACAGCTGACTGAAAGGTCTCAGTAGAATAATATTTTGGGTGTTCTTCTACCATATGCTTAGCGGTTTCTATTACTCAGTTGTAGATTGCTCAGGTTCTTACAAAGTCAGACATTAAATGACTTCAGAGAACACATAAGTTTATGTGGAAGTGGTCAAGAAACACGTGGTTCTCTACAGAAGGTATAGACTTTAAAAATGTAAAAATTTGGAATTAATGTAGACCATGCACGCTTGGCCAGATGTCCTTTCTGTGTTAGCAAAATTACTTAGCTATAGTGTTTATTACTTTTACATTCTAGGAGCCTTTAGTGCAATTATCACACTAGTAATTTAACTGTTAAACAATCAACTTGCAAATGCTAGCTTAAATTGTTAGCACATGGCAGTGTCTGTACATTTGTAAAGCCACATGCTTCTAGTAAGCACATCAAAGAAACAGGTTCACTAAGCATACATTTGGAACAAATAATTATAGAATCAACCACACAAAACACAGGAGCACAACAGATGACATTCTTGAACCATCCTGCTTTCCTTTGGGTTTTGCTGGCACAGAATCATAGGCCTGCCCTGGCCTGCAGGGCAGCTGACCTGACCTGAGCTGGCTCACAGGTGAATCCCATACCATAAATTTCACACTCATTATAAAGGGAGAAGTTTACCGAGGACAGTGAAGGGAAGTTTCTTGCTTGGGCTTCTGTTGATTCTGCTCCTGAGAACTGCCTTCCAGTTTATTGTAAACATCATACACTTGCTGGGCTGTGTAAGGGAGAAGTTTACTGAGGACAGTGAAGGGAAGTTTCTTGCTTGGGCTTCTGTTGATTCTGCTCCTGAGAACTGCCTTCCAGTTTATTGTAAACATCATACACTTGCTGGGCTGTGTATAACTTTGTATACTTTATATTGGCATTTGCCATTAGTTTGGCTGCTTCGTTAAATCTGTTTTCATTTCAATCTGGAGATCTCCTCTCCTTTTCTGAATTCCCATTCTTGGCTGGGGAGGAGCGACAGAGCAACCACTATAGTTCAGTCCCAGATACAGGCTAAACATAGACAAATCTCCAACACATCTCAAGAAATAAGGTCTACAAGTCTTAACCATCTGTAAAAACTTTTTTCTTATTTTTCCTCTACGAGCCTTCTAAAAAAAAAAATAAACCAAAAACAAGCAC
>NW_010414314.1:6623-10011 GCF_000710305.1 Buceros rhinoceros silvestris
AGGGAAAGAAATTTCTTCAAATCTATTATCAATGTATCAAAAATATGAGGCTTCTTATAAATCTAGAAGCACAGGTCATAATTCTCAGTAATTCTGCAGATGCTTTGCAGCACCACTGTAGCCACAAAGCAGTCACTAGCCATTTTAATGGATAGGCTAATCTACAGATGTCAGCTCTACCTTACAACTATGTTCAGTTTGTTTATGTGCTTAGATTTGGCATGAAACTCCTGAAACATCCAATCTTTTCTTAAAAAGAGAGAAAAAAAGCACAAGTTCTTCATTGGGGGCAAGCTGAATGCTTTGTGTTAAACTCTGTGCTATGCTTTCTGAGAAGCAAAGGGCACAGGAAAAAGTTTATGATGCCTTTGCTCACACTACAGTTTTAATTGCTCTAATATGAAACAACCTCTCAATGATGGACTGCACAACATTACAAAGCCACAAAGAGCCCTCCATTCATTCTATCTTCAATCTTTTTCTTTTCTTGACTCTGTGAGTTGGAAGTGTATGGAGAAACTACGTAGAATAGATGATATATATTTGTGTAGCCCACTATTCCAGTAAGGTCCAAAGAATCCTGAGGTGGCTAAAAAAATTTCCCAGATATGCACACAAGCATGCACACAAGTATAACAGCGTTCATTTGATCTGAAAGCAGACTAAATATAGAGTTACGTGAAACACAGACTGTTAGAATTTAGGCTTCCAAAGTATTACAACTAGAATTACTGCTACTATGATTAAGACAACTAGTGATGCACCCTGTGGACATTCGAGGGGAGCATAAACATTCCCTCCTGTCCAAGTGCCCTTCATAAGGATGAATTAAGGGGAAAAGGGGAAAGGAGAAGTTACCTTGGTTCATACACATACTGACTCTAGGCTAGCGATTGATGTCTTAATCCCCAGCGTCCCCAGCCTGGATTGTTTTTGAGGTGAGGTGTCGGTAGTCACTGGACCCCTGTGGGCATCTCCACAGAGGCAATGGGGTCCTCGTTGTGCCGTGTAGCTACCTCGTCTCTGTGCTCCCACCGTGTAGCTACCTCGTCTCTGTGCTCAAACAGCACCACCTTTATAGTAGAGGTTAAAGCCACCCCCTCACATAACATACGGCCAGTACCTGCGTGTGGACGCCCCAAACTCCACCTTCCAATTACACAGTCTGTAACTTCGCGCAGGCCCAATTTCACTACTGGGGTCGCTGTTTGGTGGTTGTTTGACTTCATCTTTACTCTTCTTCCTCGATAAGAGTTGTGTGAACATGGGAAAACTCACTGTTGTGGCACCTTCTTTCATTTTCCCATCCCTTGGCCTCTGATCACAAGGCCTGTGATTATGAGCTTATCATGAGAGAGTCCACTATTCCCACTATCACTTCTCCTGAAAAAGCTCGCTATCTACTGTTTATTGCAAAGCTTCCAAAACTCCCACTGCCCGATGGTTTCTTGCAAAGATCCATGTTCCATCTTCGGACCAAACTGTTTAAAGTGACCATATGACACACCTACTATGTTTCATTTAGATATTGTAGTTCATATGGCTTTTCGGGTTTTGGGAAGTGCGTGCCATTTAGACTTCATAATATTTAGGAATACCAGACCATGGCTCCCTAGAAAGACACTCAAGAGGTCACTGAATCTTAATCAGTTCCATAATCACAGAGCAGTTCATCCTCTGAAAGAACTCTCTCCTGTGCCATTTCAGCTCCAACAGCCACACAACACAAAGACCAGAAGATTGACCTCTCTAGTTCACAGGACTGACTCAGGTCCTGGGCCAGTTTTCTTAAGCACTGTCGGTGTTTGAGCCACTTACTAAGATTCTGAAAAAATGTGCACAGGGTGATCATGAATCTTCATGGCAGAACTAAGCAAAAGTCAAAAAGTGTGACCCAGGTGTGAGCATAACAAAAATGGAAGGGAAAAAAAAAACAGAAAGAGCGTAAGTATATAGATGAAAAGGCTATTACTGCATTTCCTTTCCCCTCTCCTTTATCCTAAATGGTTTCTTTTGGCTGCTATTTTCTGTTTTCTTGCTACTTCTAACACATTTTAATTAAAATCTCATCATTAAAAAGAAAATCATACAGAAAATCTGCAAGGGGACAACCTCTGCCTCTTCTCAGAAGGAACCAAGAAATACTTTCTTTCTCCACCTTCCGAACAGGGAAGGAAGCATAGCAATGCAAAATTTTCTTGAATCTTCTGCAGTCATTTTTTTAACATGGTGAAAACGTGCCTCCTGCTTTCATCTTTCTTGTCGCTACTCCTTCCCAATGTTTGCTCTGTTCTTATGAAAAATAGTGCATATAATTAACAGTATTTAATGGACTTACTATTGTTTTGATTTTTTTTTCTTTTTCTTGCAGCACTGTAGTTCGTACCTGCAGCTGCTTACAAAGTATTTCAACCAACCATAAACACTGTCATGTATGATTCAAGATTATTGGTACAGGCACACAGAGCCTTTCAACTCTATAAGACAAATTAAAATGCCTCATACGATAGTGATGAAAGCCATAAGCAATTATGGCTTTATTTCTACAAAACAAATGCAGTGTGCTCAGTGATCTATTTCATATCAGGAAACCCACTACATGTGGTACTGGTTAATAGAAGTTGGAAATCTCCAAGGAAAGGTTGCAGAACCGCGCTTTATGAAATTAATTGCTCTTTTAGCCCTAGAAGATGTGCTATAGCTCAGAATTTACAACTGCATAACAATGTGGTAGGTATGACAATCCTTTACGCAGTATGGTAAGGGTGTGGACCAATTCCACGACTGCTTAACTCTTTGTTGCTCAGAGATCTCTGTCAATTTTAACAGTAGGAATATTCTTAGTAGCAGATGGTCTGGAATTTAACTACACAGAAGATTGAAAGTGAGGGAAAGGAATAACCTTTACCTTCACTGAAATAATAAAACTGTATAACACAGTTCAGTTAGAGTATTTTTTTTCCTAATTGTGTTTCCTCCTTTTTACAAAAGGCACTGGCAGAAGTCAGGCCCAATAGCTGACTTCAGGAAAAGAAATGTGCCAAGACACAGGGAGAAAAGTGACCTGCTCTTGTACTCACTCAGTGTTAAGGGTCGAGGGACCGAGGTAATAATAACTTTAATAACTCCTTGAATTCCTTAATGATTCCTTCTGTCCTGAATAGACAGAGGAGTTGAAAGGGGAAAGAAGAAATTCACACCTCGGTCTGAATTCGGAAAACTGAAACAAACTTTTAATAAACAATAAAACCACACAACTATACTCATATATATATAGGCACAAACCGAGAAAAGGGAAAAAAAACAAAGAAGAGAAGGTTTACACAAGCTGTTCTTTTCAAGGTCAATTCAGCGGGCAGCTGGTTCAACAGCGCAGTGGGAGTGCGAT
>NW_010414314.1:10066-10401 GCF_000710305.1 Buceros rhinoceros silvestris
TGGTTCGTGGCAGGCAGCCAACAGCAGAGTGGGAGTGAAGGCCTCTGCGCCTTGCTGTCCAGGCAGGGAACGGAAAATTCTGTCCGTGGCGAGAGGGAAGCGGGGGAGGAAGGAGCCCCTGCGGGCAGATTTAATAGCAGAAAAGCTCTCGGCACAAAAGGGAGTTGAAGTCCGGATATCCTCCCCCGATTCAGACGAGACAGGACGCACGGCGGAACAGTTCAGAGTCTGTAGCTGATGCGGGCCCTCAGGTCTCGGTCTGGGTTCGGCCTGGTCGGGCTTGGTCAGGCCTGGCCGTCTGCCAGCAGGTCCGCGGCAGGAGCTCTCCCTCCTGC
>NW_010414314.1:10462-11210 GCF_000710305.1 Buceros rhinoceros silvestris
GGGTGCGGCCTGGTCGGGCTTGGTCAGGCCTGCCCGTCTGCCAGCAGGTCCGCGGCAGGAGCTCTCCTTCGTGCAGCGAGTCCGGAAGCCAAGAGAGAGCCACTCCTCCTGCCTGCTACCTTTTAAAGGCTCCCGACGTAACGTTTCGCCTGACCCCCTTAACCAATTAAATGTGGAATTATCATATTTGCATGGAATAATTCTATTTGTCCATTTCCCAAAACAAGGAAGTTTTAGCTCAAACCAGGACAGTCAGCAAAGAGGAATATGCAAACACAACTTCTGTGTGCTCAACCAATCTGGCCACAGGTGACTCACAATTTTCCTTCCTGGCATTCTTGTAGAAGAGAATGCACAGAGATTATCTCGGTCTCTGACTAGTTTTTGCTACCAGCCCTCATACTTCGTTCTGATATGTGAGATCCTTTACAGCTGATGTCCCCAGACTAAGGATATTGGCCTCTGAAGATTAACATAAGAAAATGAGTATTCCATGTAGCCATACGTATCACATATCCTCCAACTGGTTCTAGGCATATCTCTTGCTCACACCTTTAATTAGTTGAAAGACAGAGAATAAAGTATTAAGGGTGCCTGGAATGTCTCACATCAACCAGGTAAAGATAAAAAAAAAATCTGTAATATTTTAGACAACTTTGCTCCTGATTTCTTATTTCTGGAACCCAAAATCAAATTCAGAAAAGCAACACCATTCAGAGGACACCACCGCATAACATATACTTGGATG
>NW_010414314.1:11295-13026 GCF_000710305.1 Buceros rhinoceros silvestris
AGGAATGAGGATCAAACCAAATAGATCAGAATGAACACACTCAACAATTCAAATTACTCAGTAATTTTAAAAACCTAGAGTATTTTATGGTCCATAATCCTATGCATTACCTGATCTTACACTTCATTTTTTCATTCTACAGATGTTCCCTGCAGATATGCAACACCTGCATGCCAGTACCTAGTAAAGTGAGATTCTTATGGAAGCTTTATAGGGAAACTTTAATCATTCAGTGATTAGTCATATTTCATGTGAAGTGCCTACAAGGTTCAGAGGACAAAAGGGAAAGATACCTAAAACTGTCATAGTAAATTAAATTATTCTTTGCTTTAAAGCATATTTTAGGATTGTAAAAATAAGCAGTGACAATTTATTTTTCAGAGGATTTGGGCAAAGAAAGCTATCTTTAAATCCACAGTCAGCTGCAGACTCAGTCACTCAGAGAAATGCTCTGGGACCTTTCAATGCTCCTTGAAACATTAAATATATAAAGTTCTTCAGACATGTTTTCCTGGGCTCTTGCGGAGCATGCAAATATTTTGTCCCCCCCCTTTTGCTATTCCTGTGTATGGTGCACCCTCTAGTGGCAAAACCCCATATTTTTCGGTATTCAAACCCTTCCTTGCCTTTATTGTCAATGCAAGACCTTTTATTCAATATAATTTTACTTATTTTTGCAGGTATTTCAGCTGTCTTTGTGCCACACAACAGCTGAAAATATTTATAAGAATTTTTAATTAAGGTATCAACACTTTAAGTAGATTGTCATTAATGCTATTATAGTGCATGTAGTATGTGGTTTCACGAGAATTCTGTTGTTACCAAGGTCACACATGCCATCTTACTTACCTTAATCAATAAACAACTCTCTTAGGCACTTAAAATCTCAAAGCCCAGTCCATCTGCTGTGGACACACTGCAATATACTTTAGCTTAGCACAACTTTAATGTAGTTTGCACAATATTGAATATGATTTTGCCTGGATTTTTTGATTGTTGTAAGATAATTCAAAATTGTAGATGAGATAGAAGCAATGAAAGCACAATTCAAATTACTGATCCCAATTAGATGAAGGTATTCAGAGCAAATACAACCTTACCCTAAGCCAGAGGTATTGATAGACGTCTTAGAGAGGGTTGAGGGATGCCTACATTAGACATATACAGATAAGCTTGCAGGTAGTCTGCAGCGTGCCTGTCTTAGACAGAAGCGCTCTGAGAAGGTAGAATTCTTGTGATTCCTATAAACTATCACAACAAAACAAAGAGAAGATTATATCCTATTAAATTCTACTAAAGATTTTAAGTAGTTATGTTGTGCTGTTAATTTATACTAATAGGACATAAAGGCCTAGTATGTCCTGAGAAGGAATTGACAGATACATGCACATTTGGCAATACCCCAGTAAAAGATTTTGCTGACTTTGACGGCAAAACTTTTTGACAGAAAAACTTCTGTCCAGTTTTTCAGACAGTCTGCACCATGGATTACATGCAGTTGTTTTCATAAATGTATTTCAGCAGTGCACAACATTTAAACTGATTCCAAAAATAGAATTAACTCAATTCTTTGTTTTGAATAAATCTGTGTTCCCATAAAAATTGATTACAACATTGTCTTTATAATAGTTAAAATAGATTACTATTAAAACCAATCACACTGACTCAATCATCTATATAGAATTTGCAGAAAGGGGCCTGATCCTAGACTTCTGTAAGTAATATTTTTCC
>NW_010414314.1:13117-28179 GCF_000710305.1 Buceros rhinoceros silvestris
AAGTCCATACTAATTTACAGATAAGTCACTGTTAAACTGACATGCTACACCAAATGGTGTTAAACAAAACTAAGCAAGACTTTGGTAACAAGGTTAGAATTAATTGGTTTCATAGCTTATGGCTGAAAAAAACATTTTTGCAAATACTACCTGTATTAATAACATTAAAGTTACTGTTTTGGTATTAGAGCATAATGACTTTATGTACCTGAAAATTAAGAGTTTTACTTGTACATATTATGGTCCTTAAAATAAGGTACAATATTTCCCCTTATGTGTGTTATAAAATTTCTAAGCTTCTGCATATGAAGAAAATTTAACATATAATCTCTTAAGTTTATGAGAAAAATTCGTACAGTTTCACACCTATCTTCCTAGTTCCAAAGCCTATCAACTATCTGAAGTGACTTCTTTGCTATAAAACAAACTTCTCTTGTAAACATTTAGCACTTACTGCTTATGCCATTTTTCTTTTTTTTACCAAACACCTTACCTCCATTGGAACTTCTTTCACAGACATCTTGTAATCAATGCAAATACCTAAATTAAATTTATTCATGTTTTTTAAGCAGAACTGGAGATTATGTGAATATTCACAAGGTACATTAATTTGCTAGTTCTCCTCTCCATCTTTTGCAAATGGCTCTCCATAACAATGAGAATGAAAAACTTTCCTTGGTGACTAGTGGTTTGTGTCAGCTTTCAGTTAAAAAAAACATATGAACTGACTTTTCAAAAGCCAAAACATAATTTAGTATTTGCAAAAAAGAGTAAATCACACTCAAGATCATGTACTACACAGATTCTATACGTGTTTAAGATAGTGACTTTACAGATGACAAGTTTAGAACTAATATCTCTATATAAATGCATAACGTACATATATGTATACACAGAGATAAAAACACACCCATTGCTTTGCTGTCTTTCAGCCTATTTTACTTGGATGGGAAAAACATCAGTTCCTTTATACTGTGCATATACAAGTGTTCTTGGTGTCAATTCCTTACATATACACAAAACTAGATACATGCTCCCTAGCTTCTGTATTGCAAACCACATATTTTATTATAAGATTGAACAAGTGTGTAAAATGTCAAAAATTGATTTGTTTACACACGAAATAATTTTATCTGGGATGGTATTTTTGTTTGCTTTAAGCTCTTCAGATACTGGACAGATCCACTGGCTTGCACTATCTCAAGTCTCATAAGTATCTTCTACTGACTGAGGTTCTCAGACTGTGCTGCTAATTTGCAATGGTGAACAATAATTCATGCTTGTAACATCTCCCCTAACTTGTCTCCACTCAGACAAAACTGCATGTTTAAGCATTAGGTGTTTTTTTTGCACTGATTCATGTACGCTCTTTGTTGCTGTCATTCCTTTGACACTAACAGGTACTAACAACCAAAGCTTTCATGCATCCTGAACATCACTTCTCCACATATCACACCATGCATAGCCTAGTTCTACAACATGTGCTCTAACACGTTAGGTTACACTAACATTCTACTACATTCAACACGAGCTAGCTCCGGTACTAGTGGTGTAACTGAAGCTAAGCTCATAACCATCCTCTTTAACCTAGCTCTCAGCTGGGTTTTGCTGCTGCAGTTAAGAGTTTGCTAGTACAAGTAGCTATTTTAAGTGCTCAGGAATACCTACAAGGCAGTATAGGCACCTGTGAAGGGTTAAAATGGCGCCACCAGGGGGACGAACTTTTGTTCTTCCCTTTCTCCTTTCCCCCAAAACGCGGGAAAGTTTCCTCATGACTTTTGGGAAGAGAAGCGCCAACCCTCTTCACTCCCTGATTGGGAGTCGAGATATTCAGACATGCCTCAGCGAATAAGAGCATAAAAAGCGGATTTTGAGACACTCCCCAAGGCAAGCCATGGCACTTTCTGATTTTCCACCTTGGGACTGAGAAAGCTTTTCATCAGAGAGAGAAAAAACATCCGCAGTTACCTCAATGCTCCTGGAGCAGTAAAAAGATTCCTTCTGCAAAGCAGGCAGACCTTTCTGCTCTGCCGATTACCGGCAGGGGTGACTTTGGACTGAGTTCAACCAGACAAGAAGTAAAACTGGCTGTAAGCCCCCAGATCCTGCGCCGAGGGGACAGATACCAATGGCAAAGGGAAACTGGTTCCAGATGCTCAGCACAGAGCCTCCGCAGATGTGGGGAACCCACAAGCATTCCCTAAAGGTCTGGTCCGTATCCCGCTCCACAGATGGGGAGAGCCAGAAGCCTCAGAGTTTTGCCCCCTCAAGTCCTCTCCCAGCTACCCCGGAGGAAGAAGGACTATGTTACTGCATGGAGGTTTGCCCCAGGAGAAGTTTTCTCAGACTGAAAACTTGTGAGGTGACAGACAAAAACCTCCTTTCCTCCCCTCCCCACAGCGGTGCGACTGCGTGGTGGGTTCTTTGTTTGTAAGCGGGAGATGTGGGTCGAAATGGGAGACCATATTGTACTTCTATATGCCTATTTCCGTATTAATCAATCCCTCTGTCTCTCTCTCTTTTCCAGTCCTGCTTAACTTTAAATAATTGCTTTATGGGTTTAATTGCATTCACTATTAAAATGCTTCTGTTTACGCCTCCTTTAAGTTAAACCCTGTGTATCACAGTGTTTGTTTTTCCTTCACCTAGATAAAACCGAGAAAAGCCGTAACAAGCTGCTGAGCTACCTTTTGTGCAGGGTTTGGTAGGTTTACATTCCCTCCAAACCTGTGTCACGGTGAAACGCTTTCGGTTTTAACAGCCACATAGTTTTAACCCACAACAGCACCTTCTTTGCCTGATCAAAAACATAACTAAAAAAAAGTGGGGAAAACCAAGAGGTGCTGCTTGAAAGCAACTTATTATTTCTGTGAAAACCTTCAAATCCCTTTTTTCAGATATTTAAACAACTGGAATAGCTTAAACCAGCATGCCATTTCCCACTTGCTATATTTCATAGAAGGAAAGAGTATATCAGAATCTTTTTTTAAAAAGTAATACATTTGTACAGTTTTGCTTCAACTTACATTTCTGCCTTTTAAACATAGTTTCAATACAGTGAAGAAGCCAACAGATATAGATCTAATTACACAGAAATGATGCATTAACTGCAGTGCAAATTCAATACCAAAATCCCAAAGAAAGAAGCCCTGCTTGAAATATGTACAAATCAATGCATTATATCAGTTTGAAGAGTTGTGGTTTTATTTAATACATAGATTACCAAAGGCCAGAGTTGATAAAGTCTTATATTTCAGTGGCTAAATTTGTAAACAAATGTATAAGACACTCACTTAACAACTTTTTTTTTCTTCTCTAAATGACAAAACTATTAGAACCATTAGGATCCCCTTAAACTATTATTGCTAACCATATTAATCTGTCATCTACTGAAAAGTTGTAAGACAATTTGAATTCAAAGCAGAACACTAGGATCAGCCGACACCGTATGAAAACCTTGAAAGGCTGCAATTTAAACACTATGTATTACATACTTTCTCTTGGTTTCCTCAACCTTATTCCTCTTATTAGATAAGGCAGAATCAAGGCAGACTTAGTGGTCCATACGTGACATTAGGAAATCATATGATTAGACAGACTAGAAACAACAGGACCAAACTGACTTCTTACAGTGGAAGAAAGTATACAAAAGTACATTGATTCTGCACTGGTGCCAAAATATGTAACATCTGAATGTAACATCCTAAACTCTGTTTGTCTTACTTTTGAATTTTTTACTAATTTCACTAATTTTATCTTTTAAGAAGCACAGTGTGAACACTTCACCAACGTAGAGCAAGCTTCTACAGAAACCACAGATCAGTGCTTGAAAGTTACGCCTAGGAACTATCATCAGCTATACCTGGTCTTGTGCTCTCTGCATGTAGGATCCTGCCATTCTGTACTGCCAGAATGATTTTTAGGCTAACCAATATGAGAAACCCAAGCATACTGAACCCCAGCAATGTCATCTCTAGCTGCACAGCTCCTTGCAAGATGCTAACCATTGGCAGACATTAAAGATGCCATAAATAGCAGTAAATTGCCTCAAGGATCAATTAAGCAAAAAACTAATAAACAAGTTTAACCATTTGTTCTGTAATTAAACACCTAAGTATAACTTAACACAACAATATGAGGGGAAGCTGAAACAAGATAAACTGTTTCAGTAATGTTTTATTTAACGGTCTTCAAAATATTAACAGTTTCATGAGTGTTGTTGTTTAACCCCAGCTGGCAACTAAGTGCTACTCAGCTGCTCACTCACTCACTCCCCAGCGGGATGGGGTAGAAAAATCTAAAGAACAAGAGTGAGAAAACTTTGGGGTTGAGATAAAAACAGTTTTATAAGTAAAGCAAAAGCTATGTATGGAAGCAAGGCAAAACAAGGAATTAATTCACCGCTTCCCATTGTCAGGTAAGTGTTCACCCACTTACAGAAAAGCAGGGCTCCCCCATGCATAACAGTTACTGGGGAAGACAAACTCTGTAACTCCCAATGGCTCCCCCTTCCTTCTTCTTCCCCCACCTTTATATGCTAAGCATGATATCAAATAGTATGCGATACCCCTTTGGTCAGTTAGGGTCAGCTGTTGCCAGCTGTGTCTCCTCCCAGCTTCTTGTGCACCCCCAGCCTACTCACTGGTGAGGGGCAGAAAAGGTCTTGAGTCTGTCTAAGCGCTGCTCAGCAAGAACTAAAACACCCCTGTGTTAGCAACACTGTTTCCACCACAAATCCAAAACACACCAGCTACTAAAATTAACTCCACCCCAGCCAAAACCAGCACAATGAGCTCTGACAAACAGCACTGTGTTAGCAAAGGTTTAACAAATCTGTTGTAATGGCATCAGAATTATTATGAAGTGTGATGTTGGCATGTCTGAAATTTTATAACCCTATTTATCAGCTTTTACTGTAGCTTATTTTCTCTATTTATTGTTATATGAACTTTATACAATTATTCCCTATTCCATCTAAAAGGAAAGTTCAGAATAAGCTTGCTATCTTACACAAGAAAATACACCTTTGTTTATGAAAGCAAATTCGTAAAACCTTCTCCTTCACACTTCCAGCAGGAGAAACATCTTGGAACAAGGCTGTGACAAATACCTCACTATTTACTCCAAAATCACAAGACTTCACTGATTTTGTGGTATTTAACTTACTTTTTACTGAAGAGCTGAATCTATACAACACTGGCTGATACACATAAGAAACACAGATCTTGCTAGCACTGCCACCTGCTGTTGATGTTAATTTTGTTTCCTGCTCAATAGTTTTAAAACACCATTTTGTACAGCTAGTTTCACCTAGTCTATAAGAAAGACATATAACCAACACTGGATTTTTAACCATTTTAAGCACCACTCATTTTTACACTTTCTGTTGGCAGCAGACACCTAATTATCTTCTTCTTGTGCTTTTTTAAGCACACAGAATAATCACAATAAAGAAGCAAGACCTACTGTCTGCTTTGGAGGTGTTCCTTTAGGATCCTGCGTTTGTTTCTTAATAGGTTTTAATGAAATAAAAACCAAAGAGTAAATCAACTAATTACAAATTCATTCAAATAGTAAGTTATTTATTTTTAAAAACCCATCAAACCTAGCACAGAAATTCCAGACACGTTAAAGAAATAGGTTCTACCATTCTTTAGAAAGTAAACCTACTAAATGTGTTGCAGGGTTTAAGTCAGGCTTTCAGCTTTATATCAATGAAATGCTGAGAATTTAATTAGAGGGAAACCATTACGCAATGAAACAGACTATTATGTGTTTCCTTTGCAAATGTCTTCGGAACTATACTAAGTTTCTGCGGGCAAATTAAATAATGATTTTATTTCTAAAATTCAAACTTGGCACTCATACCTTCTTCAGTTTTATATGTGTTTACATACATGTGTTTGTGATTTTATGGTTTTTTTTTTGTTTATGTATACATTTATATGTTTGATGTAGAGATATATATATTTAAATGTAGAATATGATCCTAAATTCAGTGTCAAATTTCAGGGGGTAGTAGCTTAATCCTGCTGTCCCGAGGGCTGGTTTATACTGCTTCTCAAAATACTGAATTAGAAGGGAAATCTTCCTGTCATCACTAAAATTATTGAAAATATACCTACTGTGGGATAAAAAGCTACTGACAATGTTTCGGAGCAGATTCAAGGAATCAAACTGAGGATTTGCTTCTACTCTTTATGGCAGTTCTTTCTTCTAGTCAGCATGCTGACTATGAAGAATCCCTTAGGGGTACTACTTCCCCTGTGCAGACCAGGAATTGTAGAAAGACAGCAGAGGGACTGGGCTGACAGAACAAGGACATTGCCAGCGTTGACGTTATAGAAATATATACGACATTTGTTACGAAAAGAGTAGAATAAGCAGTCAATACAGTGATGACAACAGGTTCAACTATTCCAACTATTTCCTATGGAGAAGAGACAAAGGAGAATATGACAGCACTGTACTATGAATGAGACATGAAATAGGTGAACAAGAAACAACTGCTCACTCTCTGCCGATACAGTAAGAATCAAAAGAGAATACTAGGCAGCAGGTCCAAAGCAAAAACGATGACACAAAATTTTTTTTCCCAAACAACTTAGAGTTAAGCTGCAGAGCTCCTTTCTGGAGAATGTTGCTGATGCTAGAAGTGAATAATTTAGGGGGGAAAAAAATGAAACCCTGTTAATAACTCCCAATGCCACCACTAAAGTATTCCGCAAATTACAGAAATTAGGTCTGGGGAAGAGTTCTTGCATTCTTTAACACCATGGGATATGTTTTTAACCACTACCAAAGAAGTGACAGACATCCTGGACTAAACAAACTGAGCAAACACCAGCCTGAAAAGAAGTCAAACTGTCTGCAAAGAGTAATAGAACAGGGAATTACAACCAAAGATCAACAGACACAAAGTAGCAATTTGCATAACTACACTGAAGAACTAACTGTGAAGAAAAATACGGAAAAAATACAGAAAAAAAATGGAAAGAATTTAGGCTAAGATGAAGAATAGTGAGAAAGTGGAAAGGCTTATAGTGACCATGAAATCTACAGGAGGAATAAATAGATATAAATAGAGCCAAGCGATGGGCTGGCAGATACAAAATGAAATTCCACAATGGCTAAGTAGGGTATGTGGAAGCCAACCGTCTTCTGGTCTGCATCAGAAGTGGCATGGCCAGAAGGTCAAAAAAGGTGATTCTGCTGTTCTGCTCTTCTCTGGTGAGACCTCACGTGGAGTACTACATCCAGCTCAGGAGTCCTCAGTCCAAGAAAGACATGGACGAGTTGGAGCGGGTCCAGAGGAGGGCCACAATAATAATCAGAGGGATGGAACACCTCTTCTATGAGGACAGGCTGAGAGAGTTGGGGCTGTTCAGCCTGGAGAAGAGAAGGCTTCAGGGACACCTTATTGCAGCCTTTCAGTACTTAAAGGGGGCCTGTAAGAAAGCTGGGGACAGTCTTTTTAGCAGGGCTTGTTGCACCAGGACAAGGGGTAATCGTTTTAAACTAAAAGAGGGAAGGTTTAGACTATAAGGAATAAATTTGTTACAACGAGGGTGGTGAAACACTGGAACAGGTTGTCCAGAGAGATGATAGATGCCCCATACCTGGAAACATTCAAGGTCAGATTGGACAGGGCTCTGAGCAACCTGATCTAGTTGAAGATGTCCCTGGTCTGCTGCACTGATGGTAGGGTATGTAAGAGGGCGGGAATGTTTGTTCCTTTGTAGCAAGGTTATCTTGACTGTGGACCTGGTCAGTTGGGAAACCAAGGGGAAAGGGGGAAAACAGAAACCAAAATATACCAAGACACACACCTGACAAAGCAAACATGGAGACAACGAGAAGAAACAATCCTTGCTAGCCACACTAGCTGGTGGGCCACAAAAGAAACAACAGCCATTTTGAGGAAGATCCACCCTGACTTTGCCACTGATAAGGCTGCAAACCCGGGAGGCCCAGACTGTGAGGGGGCAGGAATCGACAGAGCTCTACAGACCCTTGGAGGAATGTGCAAGGAAAAGCTGAGCAGGGAGGAATAAGGAAAGGGCAGACAGAGAGGTGTACAAAGGGGTCCAGTCATCTGTAAAACGGGGCCTGTCCGTGCACGGCTCTGGCTGAGCTCTGTGCCTGACCGCAGCTTGTCTTACCTTCTCACATCTCTGTATTAAAACTTTTCTCAACTACCTTTCTGTGTAATCTCACTCCCTGTCCCGTGTGTCCCGCGTGTCTGTGTGCTGCAAGGACTAAGTGCCAGATACCGGGGGGACCTGTGCCTGTGTGAGCAGAATGTGGTGCCAGCCACTGCAGTGAGAGTGGGGGTGTGGGTGCTCCTGGCCTGTGGTGTCAGATGGTGGCGTGGGTGGGGGCGGTCTCAGGACGAGCTGCTGGAGCACATAGTGTCTTTAACCTGCTGTCACGGGAGGCAACAGTGAATGTTCCCAAAACCAGCTGCTGGAAATCACTGGTATGAATGAGGTGAGTGAGGGGTTCAGCACCAGTGGCTGGAGCCCATGTCGCTGCTGCCAGCTCCTGGAAGGTGAGTGTCTGTATCCTTCCCAACCCCAGCATACATGGGATGAAGCAAACTTCAAGCTGGACCAGCAGGCAAGTAGGAGACCTCAGGGTCTCAGGTGGGCAGAGGGTCTGTGCTGGTGTGTCCAGGGAGATCTGCAAGTGTGCGATGTTGTGGGGCAAGTGTGTGAGTGCTGCATGTTTGCAGTGAGCAACGAGCTGGACTAGCCAGAGAATCAGGAACCTGTGGGGCAGCAAGTGCAGCCTGGGATCAGGGTAGAGGTGCTGGGCAGGCAGAGGGGCCATGCCAGTTCTTGGGGGATCCGCAAACATGCTTGTTCACAAGCACGTGCTTGTGAGCCTGGGGAGTGTCCCACTTTCCACCTCTTATTAACCACTCTTATTAATCAACCCTTATTAAACAATTCAAATATCAAGTTAGCCACCACCTGAGAAAATTGAGAAACTAAATGCCTAGTACTCAGGGAGCCATGCTGCCACATTCATAAGCAATCAGTTAAACACAAGAGCTTAACAAACAGAACCAAATGATAATAGGGAGAAAACTAAAAACACGAGAATAATTTGGAGAAAACTAAAAAATCCCCAACTGTCAGATGTTGGTGTATCTTTCTAGCAGAAATTAGAACTGTGGAAAATATGCTACTCTCTCTGGGAAACTTAGCAGCCGAAACCCAGCTGCAACACTATCATGTGGGAAATCATCTCTAACTGGTCTTGTTTTATTAACTCTAACCAAAACAGTAGCTGTGTGTGGACTAACCCCTTTTATCCAACCACAGTGCCTTAAGAGATGCATGCTGTCTGTGTGACAGAGACACTATCCAATCACCATGTAGCTAGTGGGGTGGACAAGAGTCTATAAATTGAGATGCATTGTAAACAATAAACGAGCACAATTCCTAACCATATTGGTGTCCATGTTGTGACTCGGACTCCGTCCGTAGAAGGGTCCCTGCAACAGTCAGACACAAAGAACACATAATAAACTTACCCATACCCTGCTCCCTGTCCTCACCCTTGAGATATTACTTCTTTTCTCCGTAGCCTTAACCACAGTCTATCAGATTCTGAGTCATCCAGAAGATTATTACACTGAACATTCTTGTTGCATCTTTGGGTCACACTTCAGGTAAGATCTTTGAACAGTCACATTTTTATTGCCTTCAGCCTTCTCCAGTGAATCAAGATTAAGCAAGTTAAGCAAAGTGAAGGAGAGAAAAGTGGGTTAATGGTCAGGTGCTCAATCTCATACATGAGATACCTGGAACCTTTCAGAGCAGTGATCCCTTCTGAAAAGCCACTTGCTGAAAAGCTAACCCCTCCCCAGCTGACAGTCTTGATGCTCGTGCTTTTGCCTTCCAGTCCTCCACATTATGCACGCTACCCCTCTAGTATGTAACTTATGCACATCTACTAAGTTTATGCACTCATCACCCATCTCCATCCGCATTACATTAATTGTTTGGGGAAAATTTGCTTCACTAACCATCATGTCACAAACCATCCACTTTTCAGGAACACATTCTGAGCACATTAGTACTGCTGCACTCTTTTGTTCTTGTCAGGCACAGGATATATTGCAGTACATTCCACAGTTCAAAGAAACTTCCTGTTAAGACAGTTTAGCTGACTGAAAGCATTTTGAGCATCCCCATTCTGTAGCCTGCTAGCTGAGGCCCAGATTTAGTGTTCAAAACACCTAATAGTATTTTTCAGATGTATTAACTGAAATTAACTGATACAAGCAAATGGAATTATTTTATCATAATAATTACCAACACACAGCTTTGCTACAATTTTTTCCTGATGAAAATACTAGGGAGATGCTTGTGGAGAAAGAAACAAAACAAAACAAAACACAGACTAGTTGGATTATGCCAAAGTCCTAGTTAGAAATACCAAAGGAGACCATTATGGAATGCTGCAGTGCCAGTTCAAGAAGACTTGTCAGATAATATTGATTTCTGATTGCCTCATAACAGCCTTGAATCCCTAAAATAAACTATCTATTCTTTAGAATTTTATTTTGAAGCCAAGAAGTGTTATCTATTGTGATGAATTGTACATAAACTAAAATGTTTGGCAACACATTCCTTTCACACATCAACTGTCTTACTTTGTTTCATTTCCAACAAACAAGGTGAAACCAGAGCTGCCTTTTAACCTTCAGCTAGCTTACTGACTCTTGGACAAACAGAGCCCTCATAAAACATGTTGAATTAAGAGGTATGAATGAAGTATAGGCTCAAATAAAGAATTAGCAAACCTTCTACAATATTGCTACTGTTCTACTGAGTCTGAAAAACATTAAAACAAATTATTCTTGTATGTAACGTAGCCCCAACACCACAATGGGATCAATCCAGATTCTCACTCTGAAGACTAATAAACATAATCAGATTTTACATTATTTTAAATAAATCTATTAACCTATTAATCTCCTAAGTAACTAAGGTAGCCATTTTCACTAGCCCAGAAAGAACTGATAGTTACTGGAGTCTTTTCCAGATATCTTTCTCAGCACAGTTTATTAATTCAAATAAAAAGACTTGAAAGGTAACAAAAAGCAAAACTATAATGAGTGACAATATAGGCTTGGAAAAGAGATAACTCATTTCTACACCCTTTCCTTTATTCTAAAGTCAGTTCCAAAAAAAAAAACCCACAACTTTTTTTCCCCTTAACAGCAATATTGGCCCCTTTCTTTACAGATATTAGCTGCCCAGACAGAGCTGATATCTGAATAAGACTTGTTGCATGCCTAGGCTGCCTAAGACTCATTAGACTTAAAAAGGCAAACCAATCTATTAAAGTCACACCACAGAAGTAACAGTTACGTTGTCTTCACTTTTGCATACTGTTGGTTTCCTCATAGCTTGTGACTTCTACAGATGCAGTATCTTCATAAATCCATCTGCATACAGGGAAGTGGTAAGTCTCTTACATTGATAGGGTTCCAAGATCTCATTTAACAACGGATATTTAAGGACAACACATTGCAAGTCTCAGAGCCATCTGTCCCTGGGTGGATAATCCTGAAAGTATTACAGTGTCAGGAACCTGAATTCTCAGGGTTAACAGTCAGGGATCGAAACATCTGCAAGGTCTGATTACACTGACCCACTAGAGAAAAGTTCTTACTGCTTGTATATGAAGTGTGACAATATGAATGAATCTCAAAAAAAATGTAGTCCAAATTCAGTAGTACATATTGCAATTTATTTTTGCAGTCATCTTCTAACTACTAATTTGAGAGAGACATAGGCTCTGAGAGTTTGAAACAATGAGATACCAGGGATACTGCTTCTACGAATGTTCAGGGGAAGGGTCACAAGTCACATATTCAGATGTTATTTTTCCTTACATATACCATATCCACGTCAGAGAAAGTTGAGAGTAGTCTCTTCAAGTTTCTTCCTATTAAGATTTAAAAAAAAAAAAAGAAAAACAAAAACATACACCTTCAGGTATTTGGAATTCCTGAACAGCTATAAGGTTCAGTAAAACCTAAACTTGCAGTAGTTTCTGGCTCAGAAAGGTCCTTTTGCAACTTCTCCATAGTAATACTAAGAGCCTGTTTTCACGTAACTGTATACTACTAAGCTTTTGCAAGAAAGGTTATGAAACAACTGGGGATCAACACTTCTCTCCAGACTGCTTCTCTCCCATTTGTACTACCATTTTGCCATCTTTTAGGCTAACGGGAGCAGTGTTGTCTCACTCTTGCTGCCGCTCCAATTGTATTTTGCCTGCACACCACAGTGCTCCCAATGGAGTTTTGGTACATTCTTAACAGCACATGCAATCTTTCTACAGGCTGCAGCACAAAATGAATGGGGCAACAGGGCATTCAGATATTACTCCCCGTTTGCTGTGTGCAGTCATCAGGAAGGATTTTGAGAAGATTATCATTAATCACCATCAATACAGAGCCAGCAGAGACTCTTTCAGGATCTAAGCAAATTAGTGGCAAAGCATTCAGTTCCATTCTCACACTGGCAACCTGTCCTGGTCTGAGTTAGAACAGAAACTATTCTGTTCGGTATTCTACTTTTCAGCTCAGTCTTTTCTAAGCGATGGCACTTTCTGAAGTTAATGGCATGGTTTTGCACACAGTATGCTTCTAGAAGTGGCAGTGCTTGATGTTTACAGTTTATCAGGGATTGGTGTGCAGAAAGGCTCTTGCTCCTGTGAAGACCAAGGTCACTACTAAATCCTGTGCACCATGTTGGGGGTGGAGTAAGTTAGAGGCTGCACTTGTGGGGAGAAGCAGACAGGACAGGTGACCTAAACCGACCAACAAGGTATTTCATCCCATACATGTCATAGTCGGTATAAAGCTGAGGGTCTCACTCTCTCTTGTCCTGCTCTACAATGGCTGGCACCTGAGGAGGGCTCTGTCTGTTCTGCCTTTGATCCCAGGCCGTGCATCCCTGAATGCAGTTCTGGAATCCAGCTCCTGCATCTTGCTCTCGTCTGCTGCTGAGTCCAGCCTGGGTCTTCCCCAGTGACTGCCCCACAGCATCAGTGCTGACAGTGATGTGGTTGCCATTGGGGGGGGGGTTGGGTTTGGTGTTGGTATGGTATGTATCTGTATATTTCTCATATTATTATTATTACTCTCATTGAAGCAGTTTTGGTTTTCTTTTCTGATCTGTAAATCTGCCTCTCTTATTTCTTTTCTCTTTCCCATTTGGGAAGAGAGGGACGGGTGATAATAGAGAGTGTCTGTCACTTGTCTAGTGGGGCTGTCCCAGTCCTAACCAGTGACACAACCTCACCCAAACTCCAGAAGCCTTATAAACACACCTTTACTTACTGCTTACTACTAACAGCTAACAGACTCAGTCAAGTCAAAGCCTATACTGGCCAGTATTTATTTATATATATTACAAAATTCAAGATTCATGACTCACTCAAGTCTCACGCCACTTTGACCTTCTCAGTGAGCTTTATTTAGACGTTAAATACATCAAAAGAAAAAACAGGTTTTAAAGCAAGTTACTAATACGTATTTTAATTCTAAAGAATCATTAAATTGCTCTTAGAAAATTCAGCTAAGTGATTAAATATTCTACATATTCACAAGAATTTGTAACATTTTATCCAGCACAATAACTAAACCTCTTGGCAGAACTAAACCATTTTCAAACTCACTAGTTGGTATGTTGCAATCATTTTAAATTCCCATCAATTTTTTATTATAGTTACTGATATTCAAAACAAGGGATAGTATGTTATTTTTGCAGTGACACACTGGAAAATGGTGCAAATTTCACCTGAGGTACTTACAATCGTGCAAGTTGGGGACTGCCGGCATGATGTCAAGACACGGAGAATCTACCCTCCTATCAGCAAGAAAAATGGTTGCTTGCTTTAATTATTTATTTCTGATCATGCATTCCCAGCTATCTGCAATACCCCTCATGATTCAAAATTACACTGTCCTTGAGTAATAGTGTGGCACATGCAAGCAGTGCAGGAACATCATAGCACAATCCCTCTTATTTTAGATGGAGACATCTGTGTACATTAGTGTCAATACTCTCATTGTGGTACACAAATTTGAAAAAGGCACAAGGTGGGGAGAAGGACACACACAGATTTTGAAATCTCAACCACTATGCCAAAAAAGTAAAGAGTCCTGAAGAGCTTGCAGTTTGGAGAGTAACCAGCTATAGTCTGACCATACTAGCAGTTTACACAGAGTGCACTTAATGTTGATCTAGTGAGGAACCACCTGTCCGGTACAGACTTTCGGGTTAAAATATGTCAAAATTACAATCAAATGGAATTTACAAGGTAAGATACACTTTTAAAATACTATTTACTAGGAAATACATTGCACAGTAACAAAACTCATCACACAGGGAACAGGGCAGAACCTAGTTTGGCTGTAGGGTTATTTAACTATTAGGATTTATAGCTCAAAGACATCAAAATCTCAAATTATTTCCACATAACCACGTAATTTCAATCACGTGGTTAGAAAAGAGGATCCTCCCATCTGCATCTCTAAGAAAGATTAAAACCAATGCATATATTGTCATCATTTACAAGCCCAGCTCAGGCTACTGAGCTGACCGCCCCCTCCCTCTCCGCCCCCGCCGCCCCAAGCAGCGTTATCTCCCCTGGAGGGAGAAAACAAAACAACTACTTAACGGTCAAGATGGAGGGTTAAACACACCGCTTACCGACACGGGCAAAGAAACAGGCTTGACTAAGGGGCACAAAATCGATTTAATTCAACACCACAAACTGACTCGCGGAATCAATCCCACAACCTAGAGAGGTTGCAGGATAAAGTATGTTTTATTTCGGCGCTGGGTGCATAGGGGAAAGCTCCGCCCAAATTATGCACACCCCTGTTAACAAAACTCCTCCTTATATAAGCACAACTAATACATATTCATGAACAGGTAATGCCCTCTCCCCGCCCAGTCCCCGCCCGCACCCCGCTTCTCATGCAAATGAGCTGGGCATGCCCAGTTTAGTGCTGGGGGTCCGGGCAG
>NW_010414314.1:28457-29804 GCF_000710305.1 Buceros rhinoceros silvestris
CACCGTTGCCGCTCACCCCTCCTATTCCCTTGCCTAGCTTTTAGCTGGCCATCCCCTCCACAGCGCCCCCAAGTGTCCTTTAATATTTTAGCAACTTATAACTTATTTACAGTCCCCATATCAAAACCATAAACAAATCATTAATTAAGTCAGGGTAGAACAGTGAGATCTTAAATACACCTCTCCACCCCTCCCCTCTTCCTGGGCCCAGCTTTCCTACCTCACCTACCCTGACACGCACTTGGCACCACAGGAGGGAGAAAAGACACAGTGGGAGGAGGTGTGCAGCCCATTTAACCTCTGGCATGGAGTTCCAGGCTGCTCTGTGGGGCAAACTTCCTCCAATCATGTGGCTTTCTACCCCGCCAGGAGGCATCTTGGCACGACTGCCTTCAGTCCATGCCGGGGACATCCACTAGCCGGGCTGACTTCCCCAGCGCTGCAGTGGCCTGCTTCCAAAGCTCAAAGTCACCGTATTTCTTCCAGGGGGGCTCCGGATCTCCACATGCCCGCAGTGCCTCTACCCATGGCTCCCAGACCCGTACATCTCCCTCTTCCCCACTAGTGATCAACAAAATTAACAGCTCACTCGCCACAGGCTGAGGAAGATCTTACTGTCCCAGATCGTACTTGCAGGCTGCTTTTGGTTGCCTAGGTAACTGCTGCAGCTGCTTCTCTTCTCTTTTTTCCCTGCATTCTTCCCCTCAACACCAAAAAGCACGCAGGAAACAAAAAAAACAGAACATATCCCCTCCTCTCACCCTACCCCACCCCCGTTACACAGAGTTATTCACAGAGGTGTTGACTGACACGGCTGGGACTGGGGGTGGGAGTGAAATTGGAGCCAGGGGCTGCATTTTGCAAAGCTAATTCCAGAGACCCGCAGCAGCCCCTTCCCCCCTACTAGCTAACCGTTCTTGGCATCCAAAGGGGGACAGCCCCCCTTCCCCTGGAGCCAAAAACCACACTAAATCCTAAAGCACAACGTATATGTATATGTATAACCTGCAGATAAAGCTCTGTTTCTAAAATAAAAACGTGATGAGTGGGCACATTAAACCTTCTGAGATCCATATATACAAACGAGCTAAGGAGGAATAATTTTATTTAGTATTTGGAAACACTCCAAACAATTTAAATAAAACATTAAAACAGAGATCCTTTTGAGTTAGTTATTCCTGCTTAATACAAATGCAAGCAACAAATCCAAAAATGTAATACAGATGAGAGAACAAGATTTAGCTTAACCTGCATGTCCCAACTGCAGCAACTGCCATTTGGGCACGATTTTTACTGCAGCAGTATCGCTAGTGTATTTTGACCTTTCGAATACTACTTTCTCCCCCC
>NW_010414314.1:29961-33731 GCF_000710305.1 Buceros rhinoceros silvestris
TCGGAGAGCATGTAGGGAAGAGTGAAAAAAAACCCAAGCTATACAACTTTCAATATAATTATTAATTTGAACTCATTACATAAATTACATCTTCTAAACATTGTGAACTTTGCTCTATTTCAAGGACATTTTTCTTCCAAAATGGAATACAAAAGAAGTGTAAAAAAATAAGCATTAGTCCCTGTGGCAGTGCAAACACCCTGACTGCTTGCACAAAAGACAGGCCCTGGAGAAGCACCTGAAAACATCAGCTGCTTGTGCCCCAGGGCTATTGGCGCCTGGGAGACTAGACTCTGTTAACCGCCTCCTGTCTGTGTGGACGGAAAATGTCCACAGCTCACACTCGACCAAGGTATAAATGGAGCCCCGCCGGAGAACCATTTTGAGTTGGTTCTCCTCGGAGCAGCAGGCAGTGCAGTCGGAGACTCGCCCCTTGGATTGGGATGTCAGGCGAGGATACTTCCTGGGACTCTCCTTGGATTAGGATGCTGTCTGAGTATATCTTCCTGGGATTGAGAGACCCTCATGCCAGCACCAGTGATTTGTTCCGCCGCGGGGCAGCAGGCAGTGCAGTGGGAGACTCGCCCCTTGGATTGGGATGTCAGGCGAGGATACTTCCTGGGACTCTCCTTGGATTAGGATGCTGTCTGAGTATATCTTCCTGGGATTGAGAGACCCTCATGCCAGCACCAGTGAGTGACCCTTTTGGTATCTTTAAGTGGGAGATTCTCCCTTATATGAGTGAGGTGTGCATGCTGTGGTTTGTCTTCCTTAGAGTGTTTTCCTTAGTGCTCAAGAATCTGATGTGCAGTAATAGACTCCCAGCTGACATCCGACCCTGTAATTAATTTTGGTCAGTCGGAGTGCTGGGCAAAATTTCCTTGCAATAAATCCATGTTTTTTGGATAGTAGCTACTGTCTCTTTTGTGGGCGCCTCAATAACAGTCACCTTGTATTGCACTTCAGAAAGAGGTTCAGAAGCCTGGGAAAATTAAGAGGAGGAACCCTTCTGCCCAATAGCTTATCATTCAAGGATAAAATCATGCTTCACATTTTCCAGATTGAGAAACTAAAGTGACACGGAAACTGATACAATGCTTTTACATTTGGAAAACACGGAGAAGAAAAATAAGCTTTGAAGAAAGTTCACACTGACAATTCTTTCAAAGTGACCCTTCAGGGATGCAGACATAGAGGTTTCTGTAGGATCTAACATATACATGACTCATGTACTGAAGGCAGATTAGGGAAGAAGGAAAAGGAGGAGGCAGGAACATCCTGATAACAGTAATATCCTAGTAACACAAACAAGATTTCACATAGCTTATGGATAAAATATAAAGTCTACGTACATTTTATTCAGGAGTTCAAAGGAAAGAATCTTCAACTTACCTAGATGATACTGAAGTCAGTGTCATGCTAAACAAGGTAACTTGACACCCACATATACTAGAAAAATTCTATAGAACAATAAAAGTTCCACTGAAAAGTACCACTTTTCTAGCCTTTAAAAAATAAACTTATTACAATAAAGTAATTAAATGCTGGAAATAGCTTAGATAGAGGCTCCTCTAAAACTCCATTTCACATTTTACACACTACAGACAACAAGGTACTGCCAGAAACAATATCAAACATAAAAAAGCCTCCCCAAACCATACCTAATCTTTTAGTCTATAGCATTTTTTGCCATGTAGCAGGATACAGTAAGTCGCCAATCAGTGTTAAAGCACCAGAACTTCTGTGTATATACATAAGCAACTTACATATGTCTCATTATCTTTAATATGTATATTAAAGAGATAGCATGTAGCAATAGGCTCTTGCTGGAGCGGGAAGAATCACCCGAACGCCAATGTGGTGTGCAGTGAGACCCGTTTATTGTTTACAATACTTCTCTATTTATAGACAGTGGATTCTTGCTCACGTGACTGGTTACATAGTGATTGGATATGTTCCTTGTCACACAGACAGTATGCATCGCTTAAGGCACTGTGATTGGATAGAGGGGTTAGTTCACGCGCAGTTTCTGATTGGTTAGTGTTAATCAAACAGGAGATAGTTAGAGATACAGTTTCCCACACGATAATGTTGCAGCTGGGTTTCGGCTGCTAAGTTTCCCAGAGAGAGTAGCATATTTTTCACAGTTCTAATTTCTGCTAGAAAGATAACAACATAGCACACACTTTGCCTCATATAAGTGGTCTGGGATTTCTGAATCCCAAAACACCCATCTTTCAGCTCCTGTCTAGGATTTAGAACACCTCTTTTTTCTTGACTTCTACAATAAGCAAAACATGTTTCAAAGCTGTTAACAGGCTGCCATGAGTTAAGTCAAGTAAAGAACACAAAAACTGTATTAGTCCAACGTAAGAAATTAGGCAATTCATGACACAGACCAGAATGTAAGGCTAAAGTTGTAACTTCATAAACAGCAGATCTAAGACGTTACTAAGAAGATACGAAGCAGGATTGTGCCTTTTGCACAGAATTTTGCCTCTACTGCAACATTAAAACTATCTTCTTCTTCAGCCATTAATCATCATGGGAGGAAAAAACATTACTTCGGACATTAGCTTTTGAAGAAACTAATGGTTCCAGGTTTCCACCTGGCACTCCTTCACCAGGTGGAAACAATTGCTTAGTGGTACATGATCCACATCGCAGAGTATATGGCTAGTTTCCAGTTTTATTAATAACTGGAAGAACACTCTTACCAATTCTTCATGCACATGCACTTCTTTGCTTGTGTGTTATTTCTTAGGGGAGTTTTCTCTCATACGGCTGACCGTCTGCTGAGGAAGCCTTAATAAGTGTGCAAAATTTACTATCACCAACCATGGACTTTAAAGCTTGCTTATCAAGGAGTTATAAAGACCACGAGGTATAGGCATAAGCTTTGTACTGTGTTATGCTCAATAAAACACTTACTATGAATTATATAATTTATAAAAATACAATATAAAAATAGCTTAGGGCTTAATGAGCTTTAAAAATTAAGGCTTGGTTAAGTTTTTCTATCCAGGACTACACAAGACACAGCAACTACATACGACGCTACTGGGATTGACAGGACCCAGTCACAATTTTTCTCATCAATTTCACTCAATACCAGACATATATGGCACTAAGGTAACACATGGATTTGTTACATGTCTCTTAAAACACTAGGAACAAAAGCTGTCCACTTCTTCCAGCGTTGAAGAAATTTGAATCCTCCTAACTAAAAAGCTCCAAAGGCAAGTAAAAAGAAACGCCAATATTTTTGTTTTCAAGTACAGGATTTTAAAAGAATCATGTTCTTATTCTCTAAAACTTCAAAGCCAAGATACGGACTTTGCCTTACCTGGTGCTGGACTAAGGCTTGCCACTTGGGTAGTAATTTTTGTGAACCAAGCACCAAGCTTGTTAAGTACTCGCCAGAGGCAAACGCACTGGAGCAACAGCCCCATGTTCATTTCTCTAGGACCGGAATAACCTTGAATTCCCCAAGCTTTCCTTAGGCTGACAGCACACCCCTTTACTGAAACTATCTTCTGCCTTGTACAATCATTATTCCAACTTCCTTGCTACTCTTCTCCCCTGCCATGACATCTCATTTGCTTCGCTTTTCTCCCAAGTACTTGTATGTTCTGTCACTACCTGGGTTTGCCTTCCGCTAGCATGGCAAAGCAAAGCTAAAAACCAGCTTGATCGCCTTCTAGAACCATAAAGTTTCCTGCCTGAAAAGCAAAGTGCCTATTTACTCTTTAACCTGTGCAGCAAGCCGG
>NW_010414315.1:0-3800 GCF_000710305.1 Buceros rhinoceros silvestris
CATATGTCAGTCAGACTGATTTTATATTAAATCAGGACAAATACATTTTAAAAGATCTTATGAGGCATTTTATAATTTGCTTTTCTGTTTTGTTACAACAAAAGCCAGGACACCCAGAAGGCCTAAGTGATCTTCCCATCCCCCTTCATAAAAGATAGTCTTTGCTCAATGATAGGGACCAGAATGTATTTATTGTGCCCTAATATTATTAGATTTCTTTGGAAAGCTGTACCAGGAATATGTTGGAATGGAGTGCTTTAACACCTTCTAGTTACTCTTGGGTCCACTCCTCACTCCAGCTCAGGGTAGATTAACAATAAACCAGATTCTTTACACAACCCACACATACATAGTTACACAGATGATAAGGTCAGGTTTAGAGAAAAAGAAAACCATCTTCAGTAACTAAGATTGGCTTGCTAGACTAAAGGTTATTGAATTTATTTGACCTGCTTTGGAACATCCCTTTAATAGAGTGGGCAGAGGGTTGGTTAGGTTTATTTTCTTTTGGAGCCCTACCACATCTGTAACAGAGACAGAATAGCACACCCTGGTTTGGTTTGAAATTAAACCCTTTTTTTGAAATGTGGGAATGTGCCTTGTTTGGAACAAAATGTTATGACTCCTCAATATAGGAATAGTAGGCATAGGAGGCTTAATAGGTTTCATGAATCAAAAATACTGCTACAGGAAGAAGATAGCAATTGTCAAACTAAGAAAATGTGTGAACTTGGAGAAATTTACAGAAGGAAAAAAAGTTAATGAGGAAATCGTAATCAGTCTTCTCATCAACTAGAAATAATTAGCACAGCATGCTTCCATTCAGCTGTTGATTAAAGGTATTTGCTTAATATATTTGAAATAATTATGCTCATTCATAAGGCTCTGTCAGCACTTCTATTAGTAACTATGTCCCTCTGGGTTTTGTACCTTTAAAATTTATTCAGGAATGCATGCAAAATTTCATTGTTTTGAATTATAATACTTTTAGTCAGATTTTATGAAAGTCGTGTATGTCCTGTGGTATGCTTAAAAATCCAAAGCTCTTCTCTTGCATCCTTGCAGATTCTTAGTCCTTACTGAAGAAATTACGGAAGCATTACAGAGTTCAAGAGCGCTCAGAAAAGACACCTGGGATTTATTTACATAGTATATAAAATACCTAAGGGCCTCTGCATACAATTATCTTTTATGAATTAATGATTATGAATTAACTTTCTATTGTGCTTGAAGATGTTAGTTTTTTATTTCTAACATCTATATGATGATATTGACACCAACATTTTGCACAGATGTGATTAACTTCTCTATGCAAAGTTCATGTGAGACTCAAAATCAGCTAGGACTTCTTTCAATTCATAATGCAACATTTGTAAACATTCCATTTCATGTTGCAAAGGCTATTAAGATCTTCCTGGATTGCTTTTAGAAGGGCTAGACAGTTTTTTTATTTTGTTTGTGGTTGTATTAGTGACTTGCTGAACGCGTAACTGTCTACCAAAAAACTATCTTGTACCTGCAGTGGTGGAACTTTATATGAATAGATAATATGTTAGAATTTCAAAACACTGAGCACAAGTAATAACATTTTCATTAGCTTGCTAAGATATTGGAAAGAAAAAATTTCAAAGAAACAGAAAAACCCCAAAGCTTATCTCTCCGTTATTCCTCTCAACGCCTCTAATTGTTAATGGGACCATTAGTTTTCTTCCGTTATTGATGTTATCAACACTTTACTGCTCAATCAATGTTACAGTAATAGTGTTCAATAGGAATGCATGTTCAGAAACCTAAATTCAACCTTAGTGTCATATATTTATCATATTACATCATAGGAAATATGTATAATGGTGATCTTGCAATCTTATTCTGGCTGCAGTGCAAGAGACATGGGCCTTTTAGCTCCCTCTTACCTAGAACTACACACAGACTATTTGTATAGCTTCAGGACTATGGGCTGTAACAGCTATGTATCTTATGGGATACACATCACACGGGGTGAGGATTTAAACATATCCTTGTATCAGTTGAATCAACTATCCTGTCATCTTAGCTCAAGATCTTTGGTCATCTTTATGCTTAGTCACCTACCATATCTTTTGTGAGCCTCTAAGGGCTCAAGTGATACATTAGCCTCTTATGACAAGTATGACATTACCTAAAGTATTTTATTTCTCAGGTTATTTTAGTTTATAACTCAGATCAAGCTGATGCTTGGACACTTGAGCTCATGGTCACAAAACAGACGCATGCCTCCCTGATTGCTGAGAATTATTTGAGTACCAGCTGAATGGAAAATAAGATCCACATCCACTTCATTCCAAACTTACACAGTCCTTCCAGGGACCTGAACCTCACTTTCCCGCACTTTGAATTAAATTCCTAAATGCTTCTGTTACTGACACCCAGAAGTAGTTTTTTTGAAATTGGTCCTAGTTGACTACTTAAATAGTTATTAATCGCGCTATTTTAAAAGTAGACTAATAATCCAAAGAGGTGGGAAACAGCAAATTGACACGAAGGCCTTCTAGTGTATCTCTGTATGATGATACATGCCCAGTGTTCTATCCAATAGCCTATTCCTCATTCTCAGAGCAGGCTGCTTAACTTATAGGAGTATGTTTATAGCTCAGTATCTGACATAGGAGAGTTCAACTGATAAAAGACAGCAACTGGTGGGACAGCAATGGTAAAAATTAGTTAATTTCCCTTCCTTAGCCTTTTAGTTCTGTCTAGGTCAACTGCTTTTCTCCTGAGGTGAGTTATGAATGCAAGTCACATTAACACATTTCACTTTATAAGCACCCTTAGACTGCAGTTCAGGACTGAGCAGGAGGCTGTTGGTGTTAAGTGTCAAGGGACCGAGGTAACAACTCTTCGAATTCCTTAACGATTCCTTTCTGTCCTGCTAGAGACAGAAGAGTTTTAAAGGGGAAGGAAGAAATTCACACCTCGGTCTGCGTTCGGAAAGATGAAACAAACTTTTAATAAACAATAAATCAACACGACTATTCACTACTTTACATATGTGCACAAACCCAGAAAAGAGAAAAAGGGGAAAAAAAACGAAGAAGAAAAGACTCAGATAACCAGAGTTCTGTACAGTCCTTTTCAAGGTCAGTGCTCTGGGCAGGCATCCAACGGCAAGGTGGGAGTGAAGCTTCCACCGGCTTCCAGGCGGAGCGCAGAGTAAAATTCTGTCCGTGGTGAAAGGGAAGGAGTGGGGGAGAAGGAGCCCCCGCACACAGCCAATTTAATAAAAATTAGGAGAAAAAAACTCTCGGCTCTCGGCACGAAACAGCTGAGAGAGTCCGGATATTCTCACCCGATTCAGACGGGACAGGACTCATGGCAAAACAGTTCATAGTCTGTAGTCTTCAGGTTTCAGGCCTAGTCGATCGGCAGGTCGGGCCTAGTCGGGCCTAGCAGGCCTGGTTTCGGCCTGGTCCCTCGGCAGAGCAGATCCGTGGGAGTCCTCTCTTCGTGCAGCTGTCCGGAAGCCCAAGAGAGAGATCCGCCCTCTGCCTGCTGCTTTTAAAGGCTCCCAATGTAACGTTTCACCTGACCCCCTTAACCAATTAAATGCGGAATTATTGTATTTGCATGGAATAATTCTATTTGTCCATTATCCAAAATAAGGAAGCTTCAGCTCAAACCAGGACAGTTGGGTATTCAGATTCTGAGCATTTTTGATGACCTGTTTCTGTATGTGTCTTCTATATCCAGCTTATTTCTGGCAGGCAAGAATTGTCTTCTCCATAATTTGTACATCTAAACCTTAATGATATGCCATGGGAAAG
>NW_010414315.1:3905-8036 GCF_000710305.1 Buceros rhinoceros silvestris
TGTTGTTTTCTTCTTTTTTCTGCACAGAGATGATGCCCAAGAAGAATTTTGAAGAGTGCCCGAGAAGGCTTTTGTCCTTTTAGAATCATTACACTTCTTCACTGAAGATTCACGTCATTTAATACTGCTGGGTTTCACACATCTTTGGGGTAATTCTACTAAAATTACTGATCCTGCATGAGAATAACTGCTAACACATTTTTGCCTTATAAGTGCTTGAAAAGTCAAAGTTATTCAATTGGTCTGATACTGAACGAGTATCTACTAAAATTACTGAACCTGCTGTGAGAATAACTGCTTACGTATTTTTGCCTTATAATGCTTGAAATGTCAAAGTTATTCAATTGGCCTGATACTGAACAAGATGTTCCCTGCTGGCAAATCTGTCATTTATTCATATAGTATTATACAATGAGCAATATATTCCCAGATATATATGCATCCAGCCAATAACAATGTATAATAATCATAATGGTCTTAAACCACCTCACAGACAAAGGTTCTAACATGCAATGAAAAATGTAATGACCTGGTTAAAAGTAAATTTGTGATATAAAAACAAACAACAAACCATCAGATATGTGGTTATAAGAAAATAGAATTTTTCTTTAAAATTTCATAGCTTTAACACAAACTGTATTTCACATCAATAGCAGAAAATTGTGTTCAATTTCCTGTTCTGTTCCTCTTGCCCTGTGTTTCTGTATGTCTGTGCAAACACAACAGAGGTAATAGAGTATAAGATAGTAAAAATGCAATTCATAAAAATTAACTATGTAAATTAATAATTTAAAATTAGGAATGTACACATCACGATTTGTCACAAAGTATCCTGAATAACATTTACCTTTCCAATGTACTACTATTATGGACCAGAATGTGCCAGAAAATCTAAGAAAGCTATTAAAAACCACTATCAGAACATTAATTTCTCACTGTTATTGGCTCTGGTTTTCCTTGCAAATGGAAAGGGGATGAAAGTTTTCTGTTACGTGATATTCACTGTTATCACTTTACTAACATTAGCTGTGTAATAAATATACCATATTATTTTCACAAATATACCAAGAGCAATACAGACGTTTCTGTTTATAAGTCTTGTCCACATAAGCAAAAAAAAAAAGGCAAAAAAAAAATTTTCAAATTTCAAAGCAAAATTGCTGTGCTGTACCTTTCAATATTTCTTTTGACTGGCATCTCAGAGGTTACAAAGGTCTGTGCAGGCACTTGCCTGGTCACAACTGTGGTGATCCTGAAGCAGGTAAAATAAAGCTGGCCTTATTTTCTGATTTCTTTTCTATCCTCATGTTGATGGAAAAGAAACTCCACCAGTGCTACTGAAGTCTGATCAGTGCCTTGTGAAACTTCAGAAGACCATTTCTGCTTTTCTTCAACACGATCATGTGGCCGGATTACAAATATTCCTGAAGTGGATTAGCCCAGCATGATCAATTTAGGGTATGATTGCAGGGCTGCATTTAAATTTAACATAAATAAACATTGAAACTGCTCTGTGTCTGGAGAATATTCTTTTCTGTTGCACAGACATGATCTTACTGTTACTCTAACATGCTTTAGCACCTTCCCTTGGCTCTAGATAAACTTCCCCCTACTCCAAAGCCAAAGCCAAGGAAGAAGTTGAACTTATTTAATCAAGTTACTTACTGTATCCATATCTGCAGCGATTTATAAATATGTGACAAACCATCTGTGTGCTAGTCACACAGCTATATGTTCCCAGATAATCCACTTTGCAGCCTTTGAAGACTCTTACATGTGATGATTAAAATTATAATTATCTTCTGCAAAATGGAATTAATTCCTGATGTTCATGATGCTTTGAGGATGCGCTATATCTTTTTATTCAGGATCTTGAGCAGAAATTCTTCTCACTCTCACTGATTTTTGAGACTTTTTTTTCCATATTGGGCTGTGTTTATTTCTAACTGGCTGTAACTAACTGCCAGTGACACATAATGCTGCTTCTGCTCCTTGATGATCTCTTGTGGAGTCTATTCAGATAGCCTATATAGTGTTAAGGATAAAAAAAATAAATACATATTTCCTTTTAAGAATCAATAAGATTGCAATATTTCTTAATGTGGATGATTCCAATTCCACTGTTTCTTAGCTTATGAGGCTGGTTATACAAGAAAATATATTAAATCCTTTGGTCTTCATTCTTTTCTTTGTGTAGTCTCATAGGGATTTCTTAGTAATCTTAGAAAATTACAGTAATTAATGTCTTTTCCCACATAGATGTTGAGTAATTTTGATTTCATTCATTCAAGTCTTGTCCATATATGAACTTGAAAAATTAGACTAATTACAAGTGAAACAAGAACACATATTAAAATATACTGTAATGTTCTGATTTCACCCTGGGTCATCAATATTACATCATAACTCAGAGAGTCAAGCTATCACATTTGCCAGTAACTCAGCATGGGTTTCTCAGGTAAGATAAAAAGAGCATATATTTGAATTCTGCCAAACTGTTTATGTTTATATCAGAAGTAGGGTTACAGGGCAAGACAATCATCAGGAAAACTTTACCATTTGTTTTTATATTAAAAATTCAACTCCCGGCTTTAAAAGGTCCATTAGAGAAGAATTTCGTTATAGACAGACTGGCCACTTTTCTGGTACTACTGCATCATATATGCCAGTTTAAACAGATACTGTGTAGACTCCAAGCTTAAGTTTGAAGTAACAAGAATTGCAGTAGTGTAAGTGGTGATCTGTCATTTTTCTGTTATGCATATTGTATTCACTGTCACACCTGTCTATGCTTCAAACTGATAGTGGGTATTTCACCTAAAGTTAAGGTAGGAAATGGAGAACGAGCTCACTGACAAACATGTACAGGCCAAGCTGCATTCTCCTGATGACACTTTCAGTTGGTTCAAAACAAATCCTGGAAATAATGAATTAGGAAATATCTGCATGTCTTAGACTTTGCTCCTCCATGGTACTAGGAAAAGAGCAGATGTCCAAATACCTTGAAATGTGTATAATCCATGGTTTGCTGTTTCAGCTTTATTCTCTTTTTCCAAAAGAAAAGCAACATTTCAGCAGCAGATGTACCTAGGGGTGTCTGTCACAAAACCTAATGCTTTATGCATTTAAACATAGGCAGCCACCTAAGTATTCATCAATAAAGAAAGACAATTGACCATGTTATTAAATGTGCTCAGATTGACATTGCTGTGAAGGACAACTTCTTCTGTAACCTTCTCACACCTATTTCTAGCTGCATCACTTATGTTTGCTGTGTGGTCCAGGCTGCTATGTATATAAAGATTGTGCCTTTATATATCAATAAATTCACCCATATTTACTTTATCAAACATGTTCTATCTTTAATGTGCAAGCAGTCCTGAGAACATAAACTAGATAGGTTGAGAGACTCTTTGCTCCAGGAAAGCTGGATAATGATCCCTGTTCCTGCTCACACCGTCTGAATGTCAGAAATGTGGAGTCCTCAGTTTCGCAGTGACAGGGAAGTTCAGTCTACTCTACATCTCACTGTAACAGGAGCATTTCTCAGAAAGTCAGTCAGAAGTCTAGCATCCCTCATTTATTTGACAAATTTTTTGTTACTATGTTATTCAAAAAAGACATCAGCATCTGCCCCGGTTTGAGCTAGAACTTCCTCGTTTGGGCTGAAACTTCCTTGTTTCAGGAAATGGACAAATAGATTTATTCCATGCAAATACGATAATTCCGCATTTAATTGGTTAAGGGGGTCAGGTGGAACATTACGTCAGGAGCCTTTAAAAAGCAGCAGGCAGGAAGTGTGTTTCTCCCTCGACTTCCGGACTCGCTGCATGAGTGGGGCCTGCCGTGGACCTGCTGGCAGACGTCCAGGCCCAACCAGGCCCGGCCAGAGCCGACCCGGCGAGCGACCAGCCCGAGACCTGAGGGCCTGCATCCCCCAGATCGCTCTCTGAGCTTCCGGGCAGCGGCACGCAGGGAGTCCTCCCACGAACCTGCTCTGCCAAGGGACCAGGCCGAAACCAGGCCTGCTAGGTCCGACCTGCCAATCGACTAGGCCTGATACCTGAGGACTACAGACTCTGAACTGTTTTGTCGGGGGCCTGTCCCGTCTGAATCGGGTGAGGCTATTCG
>NW_010414315.1:8462-10643 GCF_000710305.1 Buceros rhinoceros silvestris
CCCCCTCCTTTCCCGGTGCGAGAGAGGGATCTGACCAGGCCAGGGTGAAGCAAGGCCGCACAGCCCCACCTCACTGTTGGCTGCCTGCCAACGAACTGGCTGCCTGCCCAGAGTACCGGCCTTGAACAGGACAGATTGTCAAGAACCCTGGTTATCTGAATCCTTTTTCCCTCTTCAGTTTTTTTTCCCCTTTTTCCTTTTTTCTCAGTCTATGCCTATATATATATATAGTAGAGTGTAAATGTATGAATTTATTGTTTATTAAAAGTTTGTTTGTGTTCCGAATGTAGACTGAGGTGTGAATTTCTTCCTTCCCCTGTTAAAACCCCTGCTGTCTCTAACAAGACAAAGGGGTCCGTTAAGGAAATTCGAGGAGTGGGTACCTCGGTCCCTTGACCCTTAACAGCATCACAACATACTGAGAAGGGTGGCTAGCTGGTCTAACCTCTGCTATCCAAAGAGGTGACTTGGAAGCGTTTGACCTCCATCCATGACAGAAAAGCAGTTTTACTCATGCTCTGTCTTCACTATTTCCAACAGATTGGCTTAGACTTTCCACAGCTCAGCATGCTGCCCATAGTGGATTTTCTTTATGAGTGACTCAGGTTCCCTATGAATTCTATAGGAAGTGTATAGATACAAGACGCAACTTTAAGACCATGGATAGAGTAACCATACACAATTTGTTCTGATATGAAATCATAAATATACTAGAAAATTTGAACATGCTGAATAATTAATTCTAATTTTGTGATATTGTTATGAATGTGTAAATTATCAACATCAAAAAACATCTCAAATACAACTGAGTTCTTGAGTTACTTTTGTTGATTTTTGTTTAAAGTAACTGTCACAACTCTGTAAAAGTTACTAGCAGAGTATTAGTATTTTATGTTGTATAGAAGGATAGTACATTTTCATGTAGTTTCCATAACAACCAGAGTATCAGGTAATCTTAAATAATTTGAATTTCACCGCAGTCTACATTATGGATGCCTAACAGTGTCTTACTCATTCTGCTTCTGTATGTTTTTGAACAACTCCTTACAAAAGAATGTCTCATGTTACTGCATTTATTGGAACACATATCACTTGTATTTATCGGATAGAAAAAGGTTTATGTCTTGACTTCAGGTGAAATCAATTACCTGCAGCCATCTATTCACTAGCTTGTTAAAAAGCGTATTAAAGTATCTCATTTTTTCTACAACTGAAAGAATTGTTCTTTCTAATTTTGTTTTGGGTTTTTTACGAATTGCAATATCTCTTGAATGTGTCTATTTTTAAAAAAATCCACATTATTTTCTACTCTATTATATACTTACAACAGAGTTGGTCTTTGAACCTGTATAAAACCTTTTATTGTCTGAAGACAAGTGTTATAATCCAATTTTTAAAAAAATTACAGAATTAAGAAATGTTTTGCAAGGTACTTTCATTGTGTTTATGAATGTAAAGAAAGTAATTGTTCTACCTTCAGTCTGGCACCTCTGCTCATAGCGTTTATAATGGTCTTTCAGCAACAAGATTTAACATGAGCCCAGCCATATTGTTAACTGTACCAGCACCAGTTCATTTTGACTTTAATACCCAGATTATAACAGGCACATGTCATTACTGAAGACTTTTAGGACTATCAGAATTGTCACTCTACATTTTTAGTGTCATATAAACTAAGAAGTTACAGTCATGCATAGTTGTCACCATGCTAGAGATGTTAAAGTTATAATTCTTCCTACTGATCTTTACTCTTTTTTTTTACACGTATAAAAATTCATATCAAAAGCAGAAAGAACAATTGTGTTTGCCATGTCAGGCTTTCTTAATGTGTTGGCTCCATACTTTTCTGGACACATGTAAAGGCAGAATAACCAGCTCTGAGTCTGGTTGAAGCTGGAAAGGGAACATTCCTTGTTTCACTGTGTGTCAAAAGGATTGCTCCAAGAATGAGGGACAGTTCCTGTAATGGCTTAGCAACTTCTCCTGTATCAGAAAGAAGTTTGCTTTAAAGTAACCAATTGTATTCCCTCCCACGTGACGTCAGCTGCATCTCCATTTTTCATTGGTTAAAAGTTTTCGCAGGTCTGTTCGATTTCTGCTTTAAAAGCCGCGTCGCGCCCGTGCAAGGTTCAGTCCTCCACACTCTCTGCCACCCCTGGGACCGAACACACACCGTCCATA
>NW_010414315.1:10773-11017 GCF_000710305.1 Buceros rhinoceros silvestris
AGCCGAGCCACTCCAATTTCCCTGCAGCTGTAGCCTGCTCGCCGCTTGTCCGGACCCAATCCGTCCCTGCAAACACACGCCGCCGCACCGCGAAGGATCACTGCTGCGAGCCATGCGCCGCAAGTGACCAGCCCGGAGCACCGACCATGTCCGCTTGCCGAGCTGCGCCAGGGACAGTCACTGCCACTGCGCGCTGCAGAAGCCGCTGCCGCCGCTTTTCACCACCGCCCCCATGTGTGAAGCA
>NW_010414315.1:11208-12033 GCF_000710305.1 Buceros rhinoceros silvestris
TTCGGAGCCCTGCCATGAGAAGCAGTCGTGCCGCTTGAGCGCTGGCGCCGCAAGGGGAGCGAAACTCCCCCCCTCACTGTCTGGGAGCCACTGCTGCTTTTTTGGCAAAGTGACCGCCGTGCGCTGCTGGGTCTGGAGCCCCCGCACGCCCAAGGAGCTGCTTTCCCTGCTAGCTACCACTTTTCACCAGCAGATTTGTTTTGCCTTTGCTTTGCCTCATTCCATGATAAAGACTGGTAGGACTTTGTGTGCATTCTACTTTTACATGCAGTCCATGGGAATATTGTAATTGCCAGGAATATTGGGAATATTGTAATTTCTGTGTTCTGGTCACACGGCAGACCACGTGGCCACCGCCATCTTGAATTGCTCCTGCAGTTCGGGTTTCTCTTTTGCTACCAACCGTGGGTTAACCCTCGCTTTTCCAAAGCCTTCAGTATCTCACTGGTTTTCTTTTGTATTTAATATAGATCTGTTTATAGTGTTATTAAAGTTTACTTCAGTTTTTAAAAAAAAAGCATATTAGAGGTCTCGCGAATTCTTTTCTCCCTTCCCCTGTCTCTGGTGGGATAGAGGAAGGATATTATCGTCACCGGACCTTGGTTTACCCCGACCAAACTGTTGACGTAATTGGCGCCCACCCAGGGACGTCAGAAATGTCACAGGTTGAAAAGAGTGGCTGCTCACACCGAAAGGAATGCAACAAAACAGAGTGTCTGCTGGAAAAGCAAACCAGCAAAATCACACCAAAGGGGAGATTTTTCAGCTCGTTAATGACTTATCAGCTCATTAACAAGCTTGTTAAGGCTTTATTCGGGCAAAGGA